>NW_009934898.1:33086-38427 GCF_000696875.1 Nestor notabilis
AGAAGCCAAACCTCAAAGCACGGAGGAGTCTTCAGTGACTAAAAGCCTTCTTTCTGCTCACAGCACATTATTCACGCTGTATGTAAAACACCGGTGTGGGGAGGAGGTTTGCTGGGAGCATCTGAACGTTGCGGGAATGTTTGGTTAAAGAAAGGCCTGAAGCCAGTTCTGCAGAGCTCTTCAGAAGGAGCTTGAAATCCCAGTTGGTCGCCCCTTTCAAAGCAGCAAATATGACTGTCTGCTGCTACCAAAACACAAGAGGGAACTCCAGCACAATGACACCCGGGTGGTACAGCCTCTGCTTGCAAGTCAGCCGCTCTGTGCTGCGCAACGTGACTGATCCATAGGTACTTTATGCCAGTGCAACATCTCTTATGAAACGCAGAGAGATTCCCTGTTATCAAGAGATTTAGTCTACGTGCAGTACTTTTATCTGCTCAGGATAATCACAGGAGGCTGGCGATGGACATAGGACAATAGACCAATTCTTTCTGTACTCCAAAGGTAAAATAAGAAATGGTGACTTGATTTCTCTCCTCTAAGCCCTGTGCTAACATGTGTGAACCAGCAGATAATGTCACCCTTTTGGGACCTGCTTATGTGTATTTTAGATCATACCCTGTGATAGATAGAGGTAGATGTTTCTGTAGCCTTCCTTCTGTGGAGGAAAACTAGTAGAAATGTGTGTCAATTGACAATCCAGAAAGCACTGAAGGTTGAACATCACTTTTGACCTAGGATAAGATAATAATTTGATGCAAGATTCAGCTGCCTCCAGTCTAATCGTGCACATGTTATGCTGGAGGTAGCCACGCTCTGCATGTGCTTTCTTAATCTCTCCTTTGGGTGTCTTGTCACCTTTGTCTCCCTTCTGTCCCTGAACCCCAGCATCTCCACATGCTCTACTTCCACTTTTCTGGAGCTGCCACTGGAAGACTAAACACCTTGTTCAGCAGATTTTCTGGCAGGGCTGAGGTTTGAAAGGAAACAAAAGTGGGAATTTGGGTGTGGATGTGCTGAGTGAATCCTTGAGAAACAGGCTTTGGCAGGTACCTGCGTGGGATTGCTCCTAGGAGGGCTGTGTATAAGTCTTTTATAGTACTCTCGAGCAGACCTGATTTGCAGGTCAAGGTTTGGCCTGTAATAGGCCATTTATACAATAATACTGCTTTTAGGCAGCAAAGTCCAGGTTGGAATTTAAGAGAGCCTTATAGCAGCAGCCCTAGGACATATGCACAAGAAACTATACATATTCAAGAAGGGAAAATGGAAATGTGGATCTCTGTCCAGTTCTGTGCATGTTTGTGACCGCTTCGCCACGTTTAAGTCCAGGTTTGTGCTAAAACGTTCTCAGATCACTATTATTAGTGTAATGTAGCACAATTCCCAATAATTAGGAAATGGATCTTCTTGTGTGCTTGAAAATGCCATGGTAGGACAAGGACATTAGAATCTTTTCTTCCCGTGTCATGGTCTTTTGGGTTTAGGATGTCTCCAGTTCTCACAGAGGCTGGAGCATTATTTTCCTTACCCTTTTTCCCCCATTTAGCTTCTAGGTACTTAGATAAAATTGAGGAAAGAAGCCTTTACCTGAGAACCTTTTTACTGGTTGCGGTGCTTTTAAAGCTTTAAAAGCTTTTGCTGAAAAGGTACCTATTTTCTTATCACTTTTTTTTCCCCCTCTCCAGAAAAAGGGCATCATTTGAAGTTCTTTTTTGGCAGCTGTAATTCATCGTGATACATCATGTCAGGGCACATTTTATGGGAAGAACACCCTCCCCCCCGCTTTTAGATGACCCTTTCTGCAGCCCCCTTCAAAACACAGTGTTTTTTACAAGGAACTCTTCAACTATCAACAGCATTATGATACTTGGAACATCGTGGGTGTAATGGCTTCACTTACTCAATTATGTAAATGCTGCTTAAGGAAGGAATATAGGATTTAAAACGATGAACTGAAAAAGTGTGATCGTTTTCACCTGTTACTGATGTTTACTTTCCAGTATTGGGAAAAGGGTTTCTTTTCTTTGTAACCAAACTAATCCTGTGCTCTTCTGGATTTCACCATCAAATGAAACACATTATGAATTCAGATGAAAATGAGGTACCTCGATGAAAGCGGGCTTCAGGTGTCGCGCACTAAGCATTGTACGCGTCTCTTTGCTCTGATCCTCCGGCACACATCAGATTTCACCTCTTCACCTTTGAACAAGATTGCACTAACTTTGATCTTTTCAGTCCTGCTCAACTCCAGGGAAGGAGCCAGCGACTTGAAACATGTTATCACTTACACCTTCACGGGTTCTTTAAGGAGAAAAAAAGAGAGGAGAATTGAAAGCGTGAGCTAAAAGCTGTAGGTCTTTAACGGGAGCAGCAGCTTTTGTCGCGAGGGTGTTGTGTTTTAACATCAAATGCTGCCTCTGTATGTAGAACAAAACAAAACGTGGATTATTGTAAAAGCACACGGAATTATTAAGCAGAAATTCCATCTTATGGAAGCGTTTTTCCGCCCGAGTGATGCGGCGAGCCTTTCCCAGGTCGCAGTATAAGCTTACTGCTTTGCTTATGGCCCAAGCCTGCTATTTGAGCAACCTCTGTGATATCAATTCATGATACTGACAGTTAATCTATTTTTATAACTGTTATTATCTGAGCAAAATAACAAACTCGGTTCTTCATTTTCTCATTGAGTCTGAGGATGTGTAACAGTGGGAACAAAGTTAAAAGCATGGTATTTTTAAGCCCTTACATGGTTTAGTGATGTTCTTACACCGTGCGCCAGGATGGTGGGGTTTTGCTATTATTTTGGTGTTATTTGGGGGGTATTTTTTGCTATTGTAAGCCAGATTTTCACCTAAATCCTTAAGGATTTTTCTATCACAGAACTCTGTTTTAAACCGCCCCTCACCTTCTGAAGACCAACCTGGCTGTAAGTGGGAAGTTTTAACGAAATTCCTCTTTAAAAATTGCTCAAAGTTTGTATTTTTGTCTGTTTTCTCTTCCTGCCCCGTTTACTCGGACTTGCATTGTTCCACCCCTGTTCTCTCTGCTGAGACTGCAGCTGTTCAGCGATGTTCATGGTAAGTAGCTCTTTGTGTCCGTCCTCTTGCTTTATTCTGAGGTTTGTTTTGCACAACAGGGCAAACGGGAACAGTTTCCCCCTTCTAGGATGAGCTGTTCTTTGAATTCACTTCCATTAACAAGCTGTTGGAAGCAAGTTAATGCCACGCTCATTTAGTCTAACATCTGATTCTTCCTGCCTATTCTAAGGGTTGCTTAGACAACAAATCATCTCCTAAATGGTATCTCATAAAAGGTCTGAAGTCCCCTTCCCCGCAGATTGGTGTAACTGTGATGATTAATTCAGAAGAATAATTTATGTAACACTAAAATATTGGCCACAAAAGAAATAAGGATGTTAGTATAGTGTATATGGTTGAAGTTACTGACAGAGCTAATCTCAACAGAGATCCTTGAGGCTGTTACTTACAGGGACCAAGTAATAGATTTCAATTCATCAACTGCTTTCCAGTCTCCTTTTTCTATCTGGTTTTCTGGGTGTCAGGAATCAAGGACCTCAAGTCACGTTTCATCCTCTAGTTTCCCCGAAAACAGCTCTTTACACGCTGAAGTTACTGGGTGTATGTTCTGATAAAGGTATCTGCCTACCCACTTCTTAGGAGCCTTTGATTTCTTGTGGCCTGGAGCTTCCTTGGGACTTCTGTTTGGTACTTCTCATAACTCCTATGGGCCTGATTTTTCTAGGCTGATCAAATAAGTTACTTGATTTTCCAGCCTCACCATCACGTGCACCTTTTGCAGGTAAGCTTTACTTCTAAGCAACTTCTACAGTGGCCAGCGTCTCATGGTCACCAATGGACTGGCACCTACTCTACCATCACCCTGGGAGGATTGTGATGGAGCAACCTTGGCTCTTTGGTAAGACAGGACATTGGCAGCTGTAGCAGAAAACTTCAGGTTCTTTTAACAAATGATGAGAACAGGGGGATAACGCCAGTATAAAATCAGGTAAGTGGAAATAGCCTAATCAGAAGTATTCCTGAAAGAGCGATTACTCACTGTCAATTTGGGGGAGAAAATAGGACACGCTGTAAAAGCTGACCCTCTTCATGTGCTCAGTACTGCAGCATGTGGCCAAATATTATCTGCAAGTGAGACACAGGCTGTTGCTTGCAGACCTCAGGGCCAGGAGAATCCTCTTTTATTATCCCCAAGGTACTCAAACTTGTAGTTTAGTGGGGTTTGGAGGTAAATATCTCAATCCGAGTTCAACAACATTACTCCACTTCAGTGCTGTTCTTTCCATTTTCCTATTTTTTTCCAGGAGGAAGTGCACAACACTTGAGTTTTTTAAGTAATACGTTGTAACTTTAATATTCCTGAGTATATACAAACCAGTATACTAAAGTATATAGGACAGTACCTATCTTGAAGGCACTATTATCCATATATGTATTTTTTAGAGGAGTTGGTAGTTAAAAGCTGTCCTTAGTGCACCGAGGAAGTAAAATCCACACTTGTTAGGCTCTTATTTCATCCTCTTTCCTATAGTCTCACCTTTCTGGCCTTGCTAACTTTCATGTCCATAATGAACTCCATTTAGCTTCCCTGCAGTAGGACCTTGTCTTTGTTAATCACTGACCCAGCGGCATGAAGCTGCATAGGAGAGCAGGTTCCAGTTTTTTTTTCCTGGGGGTATTTTCACTACTTCCTTCAGCAGTTGTAACTTCTAAGAAACTGCAGAACAAACATGTAGAAAAGATCAGGAAGATGGCCTGAAAAAAATAAGGTTTAAAAGATGTCTCATTGTGCTCGGTCCTCCACTAGCTGCCAGCTACAGACTGACGGCTGCAGTATCAGAAGGAGTTAATGAGATTAGTTCTGTGGCAACTGATTGCTCGATGCTGTCTTCTCATTCAGTGGTGTCAGTCTCTTTCTTCTTCTCAGTAACCACATAGAAATTTCTCATGGAGATCAGCTGGGACCTCATGGCAGAAACCTCATTTAAAACAACCGCTAATGACTTCACCTTGGCCCAAGCAACAGCACAGCAGCCACCGCCTCCTCCTCCAGCCCTGCTGCGAGTCAAAGGCATTTGCTGGGCTGTTACTTTCCTGTGCCAAATGACCTCGAGCCTCTTCCTGTTGCCCCTTCTTTGCTTGGCTCAGCGTGTGTGTCCCTCGCTCTTTGTAAATACACCTGCATGCTCACCTTAGCAGTGCTCCTCTTTCTCAACCTGGTCCTTCTCAGGCACTGAGACTCACACGTTTTAGTTTATACATGCCTAGAGTGATTTTCCAGCTGGGGATTTTTTCCACCT
>NW_009934899.1:0-658 GCF_000696875.1 Nestor notabilis
GTTGCTGAGGGTGAGGGGTCGACGGGTATCCAGCAGCTCCCCTTCCTTTGTAGGGTAGGAAGGAGGGGGCTTTTTGTGCCTCTTCCAAGCTGTGTGAAATCTGCCTTGTGCTGCTTCTGAGGTACTCGGAGCTTGAGCTTTTCCTCTTGAGCCTTGTGAGCGCGGTTGTGGCGTGGCCGTCCGTTCTCCCCCTGAGTGCCCAGCGCATTTCTGGCTGTGTGCATCCGAGGTGGATCCGGCTGGTGTCACAAAATTCTGCCTGAAATTTGCCATGTTGGCCTTTATCAGCTGTGTGTATGACTGAGCGACTGTGGGTGTCCCATGTGTCTCCAGACTTGTCATGTGAATTATATCGTTTCCCTGTGGCTCACTTGCTGGCTTTTACTAGCAGCACTGAAAAATAAAATTTATGCTTTTACTTAGAGATGATTTATTTTCACCATTTATTCTAATACCTAAAGGGGCCACAAGAAACCTGGAGAGGGGCTTTCGACAAGGGCCTGTAGGGACAGGACAAGGGGGAATGGCTTTAACCTGCCAGAGGACAGATCGAGATTAGATCTTAGGAGGAAGTTCTTCCCTGTGAGGGTGCTGAGGCGCTGGCACAGGGTGCCCAGAGAAGCTGTGGCTGGCCCATCCCCGGCCGGGTTCAAAGCCA
>NW_009934899.1:696-12478 GCF_000696875.1 Nestor notabilis
AAGGCATCCCTGCTTGTGGCAGGGGCTTGGAACTGGATGAGCTTTAAGGTCCTTTCCAACCCAAACTGTTCTAGGATTCTATGATTTTGTATAATAAAGTGATGTCCTAGCAGGTAGTTGCTTAGTGTGGGGTTTTGTTTTGACTTTTTTTTTTTTTCTTTTTTCTTTTTCCATCTGCATACAGTTAATTTATTTTAGAACTTACTCTATAAAAGCTGCTTTTCTCGTGTTCTTTTTAGGGGCAGAACCCTATTGTTACGCTGTCTTCCCTTCACGGTGTACGTAGGAGAGGCTTATATGCAGTTAGTGAAGCATATTTATCTTCTGTTGTTTTAGACTTGTTCTTCATGTCACATATCTAAGCTGATTGTTGCTTCATGGCTGGGACCATGTGCTCTCTCTATATGCGTAGGTACTATGTACATATATGTACATATATACACACATACGTGGTGTCATGAGCTTGGTGGGATTTGTAGTTTAGCAAAGTGTTCTATGGTGTCACTTCATAAGGAAACACTAAAGCTCTAAATACACTGACATATATATGAAATATACTGAAATTGTTTGAATATACTGAAATTCAAACATATGGAATTCAATGCTCCCGTTCAGGCTCCATATTAACCACGTCTTCTCCATCACATAAGGATGTGGGACTGAGAGGACTAGGATCTCGGGGTTGAGTCTGGCACAATTCAGCCTGCTGCTGCTTCCCAGTATTCTAAGAGAAGTCTATTAATTTTGTATGAAAGATTAAAAGCTGTACAGTGTTAATATGCTACAGGACAGAAGGGCATTGCCGGTCTCCTGTATCCTTGCGCTTAGAAGGAGTTTGTTAGGTGGCTTTATACACAGTAGTTGTCTCAGAATGAAACATGTAGGGCTCCTTGTCTCAGTATAAACAAACTTGTATATGTTTGAAGCTTTCCTCTCTGCTGGTATGTTCTTATTCGAATGTGTTGTGCATGTTGTGTTTGTTGTCTCAACATGAAGGATAACCACGTTTTTGTGCCTGGGAGTATATAAGTTGAAGGGGAAGTGGGGGAGTTGAAATTCTTTTCTGCAAGCCGTGTAAAGGGTGTATTGCTATCTAATTGTTAAATAAGAATAATAGGGATGGAAAGTCTTTGAGTTATTTTTGCTGAAGGACTGCTTGGCACAGTAAGAGCATAACAGCATTTCGTTAATTAATTTAATCCTTGAGCTGAAAGATAGTTTACCAGTAGAAGCTTTTTCTTCTGTTATTTTGGAACTGAATCAAATGCATCTTAGTTATTAGGAAAGGATTTAAGTGGCCTAACTAAAAATCTCAGTTGATTTCTGTCTTTAATTTACCAAATTCAGATAGTCATAATATTCCTTTTCTGACGAAAACAGCGCAGAAGTGCTCTACATGTTTCAAAGTACCAGTGATGACTAGAGGGGGACCATTTTATGCATGGGAAAACTGCACGTGAAATTAGGCTTTGCATTTTGGTAGTAAAATTAAAGGCATATACATTTAGATGCTTTGTTTAAGATTCAGTTTTAGTATTCCAATCTTTCTGGTTTTAATGTAATTATTGTAATTATCAGGGGTAAAGAAGCACTTTTATCCCTATTTTAGAAATAAGTAATGGAGACAAAAATGACATGTATTTCAGGAAGACTTGGTGGAGCAGGCATTTGAGTTCTGGTCGTAGGTTGTTATGAAGTCATTATCCTCTGAGCACAACAGTCTTCATTTAGATACTGCACAGATACTGAATCTTTCTTTGTTTAAATAACTCGAAAGAATATTATCTTGCACTACTATGTTTTAGTTAAATGTAGGGTGCATTTGTCTATGCTGATTTGACTCCCTGGTGTCAAAGTTGTCATCTTGAATGCTGAGTACTATGCTGGTTATGTTTCATTCTCAGAAGTACTTGGACTCAAAGTGCTGGCAGTTTTTCTTTTTTTCTGTCTCCCTGTAGTGGTTGACAGTCCTATGGAACAGTCAGATCTAGCAGGTATTTTCTCTTTAAAAATATCTCAAGTAGCCCTCAGAAACTAAAGCTCTACTGTCCTAGGGCTGCTGAAGTAACCGGCGGAGTGCTACAGCTGCTTTCTGTGCATCATAGTAACTTCATAGTAACCTTGTCATTTCTGAAGATTAAAAAACCCCAAGCCTGGAAGCCAGTGGCTATGGAATTTGCCAGGCACCAGCAAGTGTAATTGTGGCCTGGGAACTGGCCTTGACTGCCTGTTGTGATTGACCTGGTGTCATCAAGCTAGTTGAGAGTATGGTCAGGTGGCTCAAGCAATCATATTCTCTGCTGGAAGCTAGAATTAATTTACTGTTTAAAGAAAAGCCTACAGTTTGTGAGTCCCCCTTAGCAGTAATGGGTTTTTGTTTTTTTCTTTTTTTTTTTTTGCTGTCAGCACTGCATGATGCAGAGCTTCATCCTCAAACATTTCCTTACAAATGCATGAGTTTATACAACAAATGTTTCATTTTCAGTTAGTTATACTGGGAGTACTCTGAGTCAAGAAAAGGATTTTGCAGTCTTCTATCCATTGCTGAGTTTCTCAATTTAAAATCATGATTACTAGTAAGTACATTTTAATTATTGCTCTAGTTTTTACAAGAAAATGTCTGTTGCTTTGTCTTATGGTGGTTTGAAATACCGCAGCTTAGTACAAGTTAGTAGAAGTACATTTTGGGGAGAGTGGAGGTGTAGGACCTCAGCAGGGTTTTGAGCTCTTTCCCAATGCAAGCTGAAGCACCTTTCTTTCCTGAAATGGTTGGAATGGTTTTGATGCATGGGGATGTCTGCTTCTTGGCTCCTTTTTAGCTAACTGCTTTTGGTGATTATGTATGTGGACCGTCTTCTAAATTCTCAGCCTTTGTTTCAGTATACTTTTATGCATCTGAAGAACTAATAGATGAAATTGTCTTCTCTGCTGAATAGCAGTGCTGACTTTGTATTTCTCTTCTGCTTTGGCAGGTCTTGCACATCACCCAGGGGTATAAGAGTTTACATTCACAAACAGCGCTTAGGGTTTTATACCATTTTTTTAATACACATAAGGACAAAAGAGCAAATAGATTTGGTTTCTTCTCAACTTAAAAATAGCTTTGCCTTCCTTCTGTCTGTCTTCTAAGACATTGAATGATCAGTTATGACCAGCTGAAAGCATAGAGTTATATTGGTTTCAATAGTAGTCCCGATAGTGAATAAATAATCCTAAACAAACCTAAAATCATGTAGGAAGACTAAACTTGGAAAAATGTTGGTAGAACGTCAGCAAGGCTTAACAAATATTATAAAGCTAGGTGGAATTTAATGTTTAGGGAAAAAAGTTGATAGTTGGCTGTAGATCTAATCTGAATTAGGATATCCACAATATGGTTTCCATATGCTGAGCAGAAGGCTAATACAAGAAGGAGAGAGTGGAATGTTGTGATCAGTGGAGGCAGATGTTTACCTAATCAGTTAATGTTATTGTATATTTCATTGTAATGCTTTTCATGAGTGAAGAACTATCTGCGGTAGCTGCTGTTCTTGCTTGCTTTTGCTGGTGTAGCTCCTTTTGCTTGCTGTCTTGCTGTTCCAGATTTATAGGACACCATTCCTTATTTTTTCTGCATTATTTTACTGTCCCTCTCATTATCCAGCACCTTTTTTTTTTCCCCTGCTTCTAATGCCTCTTTTTGTCTCTTCAGCTTCAATTCTCTATTAATTTTTAGTAATTTCTCTGAAGTGTCAGTATTTTCTAATTTATCCTTTTTCTTCCCAGTGACTGCTTTGTGTAGAGTCCCGTTCACCTCCCATCTGCCATGACACTGCGTATAGGCTGAATGTGTTGGCCAAAAAGTATATTTGAGGAACATTGTCTTGCACAGTGATCTATAGTGCTTTTTGGCATGAGTAAAATATTGAACAAATAACTCTTTCAGGCAACATTATGTCCTGCTACTATTGCTTTTACCTGCCCTAGTTTGCCCTGGCCATGAGTAATACAGAACACCTTGCAGGTTTTGCATTGTTTGCATGTTTTCCATTGTTGGCCTGTGACAAGGCAGGATTTTAATTCATTATATTTATTCCTGGTTTCTAAGTTAACCTCTCAAGAAAAAGGCTGTAAATGTTGTTTGGAGCCCTGATACCTGCTGCTAAATTCTACATATACAACCCTTTATGAGAAAACAAAAGCAAAATCAGTTTTCTTTTAGTTGCACTTTCAGATTATAAAACTTTAATAAGGATTGCAAAAATTGCTGCATTCTAACAGTTAGTAGCGTGTGAAGCATGATTCTTTCTGGGACCTTGTACCTGATTTGTAAGAAGTATGAAGGACCGGAATCATCAAAAGTTCAGGTAACACGTCATTTTACGAGATATTAGGAACTGTTAGGACTGGAACTCAGCAAAACCAGGAAATAGTAAGTCTGTTGTACAGATTCCAAGTATGTCTGTATCTTGAATTCCACATTCAGTTCTGGAGTCATGCAGATGAACATACAGATACGTATACTGGTGCTGCAAGTAGGTCATTATCATAAAATCATAGAATAGTTAGGGTTGGAAAGGACCTTAAGATCATCTAGTTCCAACCCCCCTGCCATGGGCAGGGACACATCACACTAAACAGTTGCCCAAGGCTTTGACCAAGCTGGCCTTGAACACTGCCAGGGGTGGAGCATTCACAAGTTCCTTGAGCAACCCATTCCAGTGCCTCACTCCCTCACAGTAAAGAACTACGTCCTTATATCTAACCTAAACTTCCCCTGTTTAAGTTTAAACCCATTACCCTTTGTCCTACAACTACAGTCCCTAATGAAGAGTCCCTCTCCAGCATCCTTGTAGGCCCCCTTCAGACACTGGAAGCTGCTTGGAGGTCTCCGTGCAGCTTCTCTTCTCCAGGGTGAACAGCCTCAACTTCCTCAGCCTGTCTTCATACGGGAGGTGCTCCAGCCCCTGATCATACTCATGGCCCTCCTCTGGACTTGCTCCAACAACTCCATGTCCTTTTCATATTGAGGACACCAGAACTGTAGGTGATCATAAAGCAATAGAAGAACTAGGAAGAAGGCAAAGGAATATGATATGGGTGATTAAAAGTCTGCAGGGCTTCTGTGGAGAGAGGCTTTGGTTTCAGTTGATACTGCAGCGGAGAAAGAAAATAACCACATATTTTTGTGTGCCATAGTTGTGTTAGGAATTGGACAGAATATTGAGATAATAATTTAGTATACTTAGATACAGAATAAACACTTTGCTTTACTGGTGAGAATGTAACCTTTATTTGAATTAACAGAATAATTTATAAGGGTTCTAAGTGATATCCTACAAAGCTAAAATGTTGCAACTTTGAAGAGATTCCATTTATATAATGGATTTGTACTATTATCATCACAGTGAAGCAGTAAATAGAAACATATTGCATCAGGTTTTCAGTCATATTTCAAATAAATTAACTGTTTCAGACCCGTGATCAGCTATGAATACAGAACTGCTGCTTTCTTACAAATTTATCTAAAATAACATCCCCCAAAAAAGAAGCTTTTGAATAGTCAGTCTCACTTGCAATAAATGAATTGAATTAAATTCTCAATGAGCTGTAGAATTACCTGATGATTCTGTTTGTGAAATCTTTCCTGAGTTTTGTGTAAGCCACAAAAAGTTTGATTTTTCTGGCTCACCTGCAGAAATGATTTCTCACTGTTTCAGAAGAAGATTTAACTACTTAGAGCAACGTCAAGAGCTGTAGTGCACTCTGGCTGCCCTTTGATTCACTGTTCAATTTTGGAATCCTTTTCAGAAAGCACCCAGTTCATACCATGCTTGAAGTACCTCTAGTGCAGTTTAGTCTAGGACCATTCATGTTGAAAATAGTAAACAAAACAGATGTGAACTTGAGAAAGATCATTGTCAGTGAACACATGCTGGAGAACTCTGTCCTTTAGAAATACACATCTTACTTGTTTTGCAACTTTGTTAAAGTTTTACTTTTCTTGCACTCTGTTCAGAAAAGATCTGTACCTGTATCCATTGGGGAAAGGTGGTATAACCTTACGGTGAGGCAGTAAATAGAATTCAGGCATGCAAAGTGCACGAGTTCTTTGCGTGTTCTTTAGTTTTGGCATTTCCTGCCTTTGATTTGACTGTACAGACCTCCAGCTTCTTGTTACAAGCTTTTGTAATGAGGCTTCCATAAAAACAGTTAAATGTAGTCAGTACCTGCTGAAAGGTTGCTGAAATTGCGAATTGCAGAGAGGGAGGGAGTGAATGAGTGCTTATGTGGCTTATATTTCCTCTGAGAAGACTTCTGATTTTTAGGACATCTAATGTTTGCAGCTTTATAGGTGCAGTTCTTCAAGAGCTCTGCAGGAAATACAGGTTTCAACTGCTTTTGTAGCTGTTCCGAGAGTCTGAGCACTTGGCTTCTGTCAGAATAATTATTTTCGTGCTTGATTTCTGCTTAGGTCAGACTAAGTTAAGGATGTGGTAATATATAGCTTTGTTAAATTCGGACCTTGTTAATATCTTCAGTGTGTATGTTGATTTAAGAAAATGTATTTTTTTCATACCAAGATACTGTATCTCATTTTATGCGTTTTGATTCTCAGGTTCTGGTTCATCAAGTTGTGCTGTCTTCATGTTTCCAAAATTTGGAAGCTTCTGGATCATCCTTAAATACGGGGCGGGGGGGAGGCGGGGCGGCATAAAGGTGGTGTAGGGGGTGTGTGTTTCTTTACCTTTCTAATATGTATTTTCACTTTTCCATAAATGAATCCTGGTTTTGCTACAGGATATTATAACTTAAGCCTTTATAAATACCAAAGTAATATTCTATCTCTTCCCACATGTCTTCTAGCTTTTGAGGTAGACTGCTGAGGGTGTTTTTAATTGCTTTATACCAAATACCTAATTTATTCAGGGAGTGAATAATCCTGAGTTTTATTCAGTTGACACTGTAGGGAGAAATAAAAGCACATAAAGTAGAATTTGGATAGAATGTTAGATTTCATTCTTCTAGTATTCTGAGAGTTGCTCAGATGTTTGTATGATTACCAGTGATACTATGTATGGGTTTTGTCTGCAGAAACAGTGTACTTACTGTTGAGTCATAATATTGCTTCCTACAACACACGAGCCTCTCCTCTTACTTCCCTGGCTGACATGCCATGCTTTTTCTGAGCAGAAGAATATAACAGCATTTTCCAAGTCTTCAAGAGATTTCTGTGTTTTGTATACATCTATAATTGTAGGAGTTTGTGATAATGACCTGCTGGTTGAACCTTCCTCTTCCATGTATGTTGTGATGAGATACCTGTGATAAAGATCTTGTACAAGACGTGGTGTTTCCAGTGCTTTTAAAGAAAACTTTAAAACTTGTAATTCTGTTAGTGGAAGAATGATTTTTCTAAGTTTGAAAGTCTCTCTGGAGTGTGACAGGTGATGCCTAGAGACTGGCTTAAAATTCAGTGAACTTGTTCACTGCGTCCATTTGACAACACTTTATGGGAGGTGACTTTTGCTTTTTATCCCTATATTACAATGTTTACTTGTCTGAACATTGTACACAGGGAGGAAGGCAAAAAGTTGTAAAATAACAATTAAGCAGGAGGATTCAGGTATATACAAGTAATGGGAAAGCAAAAAGTTGTTAAATAACAATTAAGCTGGAGGATTCAGGTATATACAAGCAATGGGAAATCACTGTAGTTGAAGATTCATCTACGTTTCTGATTGTTCCATTTTTCCT
This sequence comes from Nestor notabilis, assembly GCF_000696875.1. Lineage (NCBI taxonomy): Eukaryota > Metazoa > Chordata > Aves > Psittaciformes > Psittacidae > Nestor > Nestor notabilis. Next base: position 8,434 of record NW_009934899.1, read on the forward strand.
GTTAGCAGACTGGGCAGCAGTTACACCTTTTTCCTTCTTATCTGTGGGCTTTTAGCATTATTGAAATTCTTGATGGAATACCCATGATTACCCACATTTGGCAATGAGATAGAACCACTGTGTTGGAGATCATGCTGCTTAAAACAAACAAAAAGCACCTTAAAATCAGCTCCTCCATTCCACACAATTAGGTGGTTTCTGTCTGTTGTTAAGCTGCATGTGTATGCTATGTTCTGGAAAAAACACGTTTTGTGGGGAAATTGTGCTGGTACACTCTCTACATTTCGCAATAATAAGATAATATTCCTGTCTTCCACTTTTTAATGTTCTTTTGTACAACCTTCCTTGAAACAAAACAAAAAGCCCTCTATTTTTTATTAACTTGAGCCTCACACTTGAATTTCTTCTTGCAGGAATTTAAAGTTATCTCTTTGGAGTTGCTTAGAGCTGTTCCTTATCTACCTCTTCCTCCCTCACAAAGAAGCTGTGGTGTGTGCTTCTTTCCCATTTCCACCTTTCTGTAATTTATCACAGCAGTCTTTCTCATAGATCTATTCACAGGACCTTCTCAGTGATCTCCCACATCCCTACCCCCGAGATCTAATCCCTAGGAGGGGGCTTCCTGTTTACTTACATTAGTATGAATTTGTCAGCTGTGTGGAGGAAGTTCTTGAGTGAAAAATTCAAATATTTCCCATAATTTCCAAGCTGACATAGAAAGGGAAGAATGTGGAAATTTCTTCTGGGAAGTTGTGTATACATTCTGTCCAGGGCCAATCTTTCCTGCTAAGCTCAGAAAAGGGATCTTTATGACCTTATATGCTGTGACCTTCAACCCCATGTGAAAGTACTTTTATTATTATTTTTATTGTTGTTGTTGTTGTTATTTCGCCCCCTTGGAATATAGGAATATTTACTGCACTTTCCTAATTCTGAAGTCCTTTCGACTGTCTTGAAGTTGAGAACTTCTGTTATTGACCTGTTCAGCAGTGGTTTTTTGCCTCTAATGAGCTGTTCTTATATTTGAAGTTGATTAAAGCTGTCCCACTTAACTCAAAGTGAGAAGATGTAAAACTTCTTGGTTGTTAGAAGCTTTAGTAAAAGTATGAAAAAAATTAATTCTTGGAGATCTGACAGTCTTCATTCATATCTGAGGCAGCCAAGGAGATTTCTGAGAACTCTTTAGTGTTTGCTTTGTTTCCTTTCTAGAAAAATCTGCATTTTCCATAGACAGTGGTGGTAAGGCAGAGGTGGTAAGTGGCTGGAAACACTTACTGTTACTTCTGCAGTTCTGTTTTACGTTTTTTATGGCCCATGATACAAGCACAAGAATACATTTTCCCCTGATTTTATCTATAATTTCACTTTGATGTCAACTGTGACAATTATGACCATTTCAAAGAATTGTCCACTTTGGAAAATAAAGAATTGTTACTCAGAGACTCATATACATGAAATACTGAGATACTCATAGTAAATACTAAAAAAATATGTATTTAGTGTATATAAGGAAAGTACTGAAACACAGTGGAATACTAATTTTGCTGTATCTCCCAGTCAGTTTTACATCAGGGTATTGCTCATGCAATCAGTGGCTTGGTTTTGTATATATAAAATAAACGAGCTGGGCTTAATTGCAAGATCAGGTTCCTCTCTCTGAGTGTTTAAAGTGCTATGGAGGCAGAGAGAAGAGAGGAACCATATTTATAGTTTATCACTTCATAATTCACTTCCGTTTTGTGCAGATAACTTGTATATTCAGTTATATGCATGTCCACTCTCTTATTTTATTCTTATTTAAGATCCAGGGATGGTTCTTACTTCCTTAGAAAATATGCAATTTTCCTCAGTAAAAGCATTTACTGTTTGGCCTATTTCATTAGGGATATAAACTTAGTGTTAATTGAAAACTTGTTTGTTCAATAGTCTGTTGTACTTAATGATTACTTGCAGCAGGCCTTTCAGATTTTAATATGTGTGGTTTATTAGTTATTTTAGGCAAGCTTACATCTCAAAAATGAATGTTTTAAGTGATCTGTAAGAAGTAGCTGGTGGTTTCAGGTGTAATTAATTCCTAGTTAAGAAAACCAAACTCTTTAATAACACAAAGTACTTTAAGTTCTTTAAAAATACTTGCTAGGCCACTAAAGACTGCATTCTTGCCTTGAAACACAACAACTTTCCTCTGAATTTCAACTCAGAAGGGAGTATCTTAAATTATTAATTATTATTAGCATTTAATCTGTCTTGCTGACAAACACTTGCAGGCTCTTGCATTTCTGTTTGCGTTTTTCCCCTAGATTCATCTAACACTAAACCAAAACCTCTTTTAAATCATCATGTAAGTAAATAGAGGGTCAGAAGTATATAGAAACGGGGGAAACTGAAGTTGTTGTAGACTTTCATTCTCTCAATTCTTGGCCAAGTGGGAAATGTATGCCAACCATTTAATTATTGTAATTTCACAATGCTTAAAATTGCTTGGAAGTTGATTTATTTGAATTTGAAATGCAGACTATTACCTTCTTTTGATGCTTTACTAATTATTGCAAGATGTGGAGACTTCCTCCTGAGCTTAGGATTTGAGTGATAATAGCACGAGGTAATTTGTATGATTGGTGTTAGTTAGTTTATTTACATTCTGGGGAAACCCAGGAGCAGACCAGAAGAGGTAGCTAGTTCGTACTTGTGTACTGGAAAACACAGAATCTGAAATGCAGGGGGATGATCATTCACTGTGCAGTGAGATCTAGGTTTGGAAGTTGTAGGTTTTGTCTTTGGGTACATTTCAAGTTATGAAATGATAAAAGGTAACCCCCCCCCCCCCAACCTTTGTCAATGCTGCAGGAAAGTTCTATGTTTCTCACTATGTTAGAAGAGAGCTCTCTTAAGCATATTTTGTTATTTAAATGTTCTACTCTTCTCTTAGCTCAGGAAAAAGCCCCCCTTGAACATGTTGTTTTTGCAGGCTTCATCTTATAGTTCTTTCCTTCTCATTCCCTTTCATATGATGTAAGAGAAATAACAGCAGTTAGCGTCTCAGTTGAAGTGAAGAGTAACTAACAGCTTTGTTCTACAGAGCTTGCAAATATTCCAGTAGAGTGGTGAACCTGAGCCTTTTCTTCAGTTCAGTTGTGGAGTCTGCAGCGCTGTGACTCACAGTGCTATTAAGCATCATTTCCCCTGCCAAGTTTTAACAGTAGTTTCCAAGAGGGTGGTGGACAAATGTCTTTTCTTCACATTCTGTTCAGCAGCAGTTAGTTCTTTTTGGAACTGTCAATAGTTTGCCAACCGGTAGGTTTCTGAATCTTCCTCCTAGCTCTCGTTAATGAAAAGCACTTTCTTGGCAGGCATTATGTTGGATAAGAAATAGCCAAATTCTTTTGTCCAAATAATGTTTATAAAGAATGCAGTTGACCTTGCCCTGGGTTTTGCTGAATGTAGTCTCATGCTTGTATCTTTGCTTTACTTTCTCTCATGCTTCTTGTTTACTCGTGGTATAACACAGTTTCATCAGCTGTACTTAGTGTTTCCGCTTTAAATGTGTTCCTGAATTATTTGTTTCTCTCACTTGGTCAACTCTTAGGCGGAAGTTTGCCACATTGGTTTCTAACTTTGTAACAAAGAACCTGGAATTCTGAGTTAGCAAGCAAGGGCTGAAGGCAGTCTTAACTACCTTCACATTCATTCTGCTGCAGCTCTAGTTGCTGCCACTGCTATTTTGAAAAAAAAATTCTACATCCAGGATACATAGAACTTGGTTTTTAGGGTTTCATACTTTCATTTTCTTAGCTGTTCCCTTGAATAAGCTTTTGAAATAGATGTTAAAATTGGTAATGCCATCTTGTAATGCTTGTTCAGCTATGAGTTTTAAGTCCATTTTAGTTCACCTACCGATCAGCAACAGTAAAATACATGTGGGCTTTTACTCCCCCAAATGGCTATTTGCCCAACAGGAACTGTGGTTCTAAAAGATATGACAAATGATCTGTGCTGCAAACTCTCACTAGTTAGTTCTTTTTTTTTTTTTTTTTTTTTTTTTTTT
>NW_009934899.1:12510-45589 GCF_000696875.1 Nestor notabilis
GAAAGAGAGCTGGGCTGTTGTCCTTCATGTTTTGTCAATGGGACCGGATTTTTCTCCGCCTGGTGCTGGACAGACATAGTTTTATATAAAGTAAAATAGCAAAACTTTGTCTAATAACTCTAATTTAAGAACATCTGGAAATGATCCTTGATTTTTTGAACCATTAAGGATTGTTCTATTAAAATAGAAATCCCAAAAAGTTCTGAGAGCTTGGAGTGTGGAACTTTGAATTAAAAGCATTTTAAGTGTTCCAGTGTTGAAATACTTTTATAAAGCTGTTGCGATACATTCAGCCTGGTTTAGGTTTGTGCTGCTGCTGCTGAAAGTACTTCCTTTCTCCACTTTTTGTCACATGTTTCTGCCTTCTCCCTTTGTGCTTGGCCATGTGATCAGCTTGTTCAGGAAGTTGGTGGGACTCCACATGCGCCCATGCTGCAGAATTGGTACCTTCCACATTGTCAGTTGACCTTGGAGTGGTTAGATGTAGTAAAACATCAGGTAAGTATATTCACATGGTCTTTCAAAGGCAAATGTGTTTTATCTTTTTTTGCCTGTACTTGAAATGAAATGACCTTGCCCATGCTCTGAGGCAGTTGCAAACTTTATATTTGTGGTCCTCAGGCAATGATCTGCAGGAAATAAACCCTTCCTACAAACCACGCTGCCCATTGCTGTCTAGCTTCTGGTTAACTTCAGTGATGTGTAGTTGCTGTGCTCGTACTTGACACAAAGATGGTCTCTATTGTTAGGGATGTGTACTAGAGGAAGGTTAAAATCGTGCTAGTTTTCGGGGAAAGGAGCAGTATTTGTAACTTGGAAATGCCTGAGCAAGTTTTGTGTTTTCAGAATGAAGAATAGCTAGTGTAAGCATAACACAAAGCAAATGAATGAGTCTTTTTCCATGGAACTTACTAATGTAGCTAGGTTCTTATGTATTCACAGAATCACAAACTGATTTGGGAGGCTTAGCTGTTGGAGTGTTTTGTAGTGGGAGTAAACAGGTGTGTCTAGACTGACATGCAAAGAATGCTTATTGCCTCTGAATGGTAGTTCACAGCTGCGGCTCGTTTTAATGTGGTAGACCTGTGCAAGGGTTTTGTCTGCTGAACTGCAAGTGAAGTTACTTGGGCAAGGCCCACTGAGGCTCAAATAAGGCTTTTGATGAAGGTGCTAATCTATTTTAGAGACAATTTGGCTGGAAAAGCAGTTGCTTAATAGCACAGAAAGTGCTTTTTTGGCGGGTGAATTGGAGAAAAAGTCCTACTATAGTTCTCTGATTTTTATTTTTGTTAAGGGTGAAATACCAAGAGGAAGAGAACAAAGTTGCATTGTATGTTACCAGTTCCACTGCAAGCATTACAGCTGTAGTAAGCATATCCTCTCACTAGATGGCACAGAGATTCCCTCCTCCCCACCCCACCACCACCTTCGAGATTTAGTTTTAAGACTACTCGAGAACAGAAACCTCTCCCTCAGAATATTATATTACTTTTTAGTGAAATCGTAATACAAAAGAACAGAAACATAATTCAGAACCTATGTCACCCATGAGTAATGGTTATACAACAGGAGTCAAACATCTGTTTTGTACAATTGGAGGTAGAGCATTTGTGGGATACTTCAAACAGCACTTCTTTTAAAAATAACAGTTTGAAAACACTTTTTGCTTTGAAGAGGCCGCCTTGCATATTAAGCTGTGTTAGTTTGACAGAATGTACAGCTGACATAAAGAATCCTCTTGAAGAAACTGGAGTTCTAAATCCTCCTGGTATTAAAGTTACCAACTCAAGTGTCTCTTTGGGAGCAGAATGTTCTTTATTAATTTAAACAAAAAATATCTCAGACTCAGCCTTAGTAGAAGTCTGGCCTCAGCTGGTTGTGCTCAGCCTGCATTCTTGTAAGATGTTTTTCAAACTCAGTGTTTGTTTTTGGAATTAGGGGTTTTTTGTTATGATATCAATACTGTTACTTTTGCACTACTTGAACACTCTGTAAAAGATAACTAAGAAACGTTGATTTTAATGACTTCATTGTTATTTCACATGCATGAAGTTCTTGTGGTTTATGTTTTTGCTGTTGGGTTCAAGAGCATTCTACTGAAAATACTGTGTTTATGAAGGTAAAAATATTAAGCATAATAAAAGCAAAAAATAATTTTATTGGAATGCAGAAATTGAAGTTGGTAAATAAGTACCCTAAATCCAGTTGCAAAGAACTGAAATATGCTGCTGGGTTGCAAGTAAGAGATTAGAGAGATTAGACAGTCTTTGAAATCTGTGGGACATGTATAAATATGAAACGCTCATTGCACATTCTGTATATACTCTTTTATGGATTTCCTGACTCATGCCAGGATTCTGATCCAGAGCTATGAAAGGGATCTGGCAATGAAGGCCTCACTTCATTTTTAAGTAGCTGGATATCCCAAAAGATAGTTATTCCAAAACTGTATTGCATTCTCTTTTTTTTTGGTCTGTAAGTATTGGCAGACTGGCTTGAAATTGCAAGATGAAAAGATGAAAGCAAAAACTGAGAAGAAATGGATCAAAAATTTTCATGATACATGTTGCAGCGGTTATCTGTAGCCTGTATCAGCACTAGTGTGGCCAGCAGGACCAGGGCAGTGGTAATCCCCCTGTACTGGGCACTGGTGAGGCCGCAGCTCAGATCGTGTGTCCAGTTCTGCGCCCCTCACTACAAGAGAGACATTGAGGTGCTGGAGCGAGGCCAGAGGAGGGCAATGGAGCTGGAGCAGGGCCTGGAGCACAAGTGTGATGAGGAAGGGCTGAGGGACCTGGGGGGTTTAGTCTGGAGAAGGCTCAGGGGGGACCTGATCGCTCTGTACCACTGCCTGACAGGAGGATGGAGCCAGGAAGTGGCTGGTCTTCACTTCTAAGGAACAATTAATGGAACAAGAGGAAACAGCCTCAAACTGCGCCACGGGAGGTTTAGACTGGATATTAGGGAAAGTATCTTCCCCCAGAGGGTGGTCAGGCACCGAAGCAGGCTGCCCAGGGCAGTAATGGAGTCACCATCCCTGGAAGTGTTGAAAATTCATGCAGATGAGGCCCTCAGTGACATGGTTTAGTGGTGGGCTTGGCAGTGCTGGGTTAAAGGTTGGACATCATGATCTTAAAGGTCTTTTCCAGCCTGGTTAATTCTTTGATTCTAAGGTATTTGAACTAGCTTGGATCCTGTAAAAAGCATATGACTGTATCAACATGGTGCTGTGCTTGAGCTAATAAGCCCTTCTAAGTAGCTATCCTTATACAAGCTATGCTTCTATGTCAGCTTAGTCTCACATAGGCCAACACTTGCAGACGGTCAAACACTGGGCTTGGCTGCCTTTGGGCACCAGTGGCATATGCTGGTGGTTTTGGTTCGAATAAGTTTTGAAGAATGCTAACATCTCCTGAGCTTTAAACAATATGCATAGTACAGGAGTTCTAGGCATTGCTTTATTCTTGGGAGAATGCTGTCAGATGTATTTCCTTTTATTTGGTCAATGGAATTTTTTGTCATTGTGGGAGAGATGTGGCTGTTCATCAGTTCACTTTTTTTTTTTTCAGAGAAGCTACCTCATTAGGTTAAAATACAATTCCACAGTACTTAGAAGAAGTCACGTGTATCGCTGAATTTATTTGGAACAGTCTTCCCCATAGATCCTCATCTGTGTGTGACAGAACAGTCACTGAGACAGCACTAGGCACTTTCTAAATAAATAATGAATAAACTTATGATTCTAAAGTATTGCAGAATTGGAATAAATTTCATTTTGTGGTCTTGCTGCAGATTACTTGGGATTTATTTTTGTGATAGGAATGTCTTTAGGGAAGATCTTTTTGTTAGCCTGAAATAAATGTTTTCTTAGAGGAATGAGAACATGAGGCTGGAAAAATTCTGTGTTGTGTATCAGAAGTTACTGTATTCCATTTCAGAAGGGTTTGCTATTTCTGTTAGAAACTTATTGCAGAATTGAAAGGGGAATAAACTTCTGAGTTTCTCAGTTTAAATGCATTTGTGATTGTTTCATGCCCATTTGTTCTAAGTGCATGTTCTCCTTTTGCTTACTCAGCCACCATCTCTCCCCTTTTTTCTCTGCTGTATTTTATAGACCAGATTTCATTTTATTTAGTTTTTATTCTGTATATATTGATTTTGGTTTGCTGTACTGACAAGCCACACTTCTTGTCTGACTTGAAGCTAGCTAGGGTAGACGAGAGGAATAATCTTTCTCTCTGCATGATTCAGTGTCAATTTTTCATGAGTTCATGACATAGGTGACAGAAATCTAGCTGCTTAATCCAGTTGATCAGCATTTTACAAAACTCTGTAAAAATACTTTCCCTCTGTAACCTTCCCAACTGTTTTGGAAGTGCTTGTCAGTGCTCCTCAGGATTGTATTTTCTTTCATGATGACTCATCCTTCTGTGATTCACTAGGTTCTACTTTTGAATCTCCAAATAATAACTTTTTATGCCATAATTGTAAAAGCTTGCATGTTTTACCATGAAATTTCAAGCTATTAATCATACTATTTCTCACATACAGTTCTTCCCATGTGACATGCTGATCTACAGTGATAGAGGTGCCTCTGCACTGTGTGTTGTCATTGTTTTACCAACTTATTAATCACCAATACTACGTTGTTGATTTCAAGATAGAGAAGATCTCTCAAAACTTAACTAGAACAACTTTTTTTCCCCTGTTTGACCTATTTTGTCTTCCTAACATAGAGTTCTTTTGTTATCTTACACCACCTTAATTTTTGGAACTAGTTTATTACAACATCTTATTTTTTTGTGTCTTCCACTTGCATGTTGAGTAGTATGGTTGGGAGGTTTGCAGTGGCTGAGCATCAGGGAAATAAAAGGCTACTTGTTTTTTAAAAGGGTTATTAGGATCTGTCCTAGTGTGAGTAAGAAGTTCTGTGGATAATATTGTACACCCATTTACAGGTTGTTTTTCATCTTCAGGTCTGATGGCAAAGGAGTAAACCAACATGGCAGCTATGGTCCCACCTGTGAAGCTGAAATGGCTTGAGCATCTGAACAGCTCCTGGATCACAGAAGACAGTGAATCTATTGCAACAAGGGAGGGAGTTTCTATCTTGTACGCTAAGTTAGTCAGCAATAAAGAAGTAGTGCCATTGCCCCAGCAGGTTCTGTGCCTCAAAGGACCTCAGTTACCAGATTTTGAGCGTGAATCACTGTCTAGTGATGAACAGGACCACTACTTGGATGCCCTTCTTAGCAGCCAGCTGGCACTGGCGAAGATGGTATGCTCAGACTCTCCATTTGCTGGAGCACTTCGAAAACGTCTTCTTGTGTTACAGCGTGTCTTCTATGCACTTTCTAATAAATATCATGATAAGGGAAAGGTGAAACAACAGCAGCATTCACCAGAAAGCAGTTCTGGATCCACAGATGTGCATTCTGTCAGTGAGCGTCCAAGGTCAAGTACAGATGCACTCATAGAAATGGGGGTTCGGACTGGATTAAGCTTGTTATTTGCACTTCTAAGACAAAGTTGGATGATGCCGGCATCAGGACCTGGCCTCAGTCTTTGCAATGATGTTATCCATACTGCAATTGAAGTTGTAAGCTCTTTGCCACCTTTATCTTTAGCAAATGAAAGCAAGATTCCACCTATGGGGTTGGACTGTTTATCACAAGTAACAACATTTCTTAAAGGAGTAACAATTCCAAACTCTGGGGCAGACACTTTAGGTCGTAGGTTAGCTTCTGAATTGCTTCTTGGTTTGGCTGCCCAGCGAGGTGCCTTGCGATACCTTCTTGAATGGATAGAAATGGCTTTAGGTGCTTCAGCTGTAGTAAACACCATGGAGAAAACAAAGTTGCTGCAAAGTCCAGAAGGGATGATCAGCTTTGACTGCTTTATGAGCATATTAACACAGATGCGACGATCCTTGGTGGGTATACCAGCTTTGATTTTTTTTCTACATTGTAAATGTAGTTGCATTCTTAAGTTTAAATAGTTTCTCAGTACTGAATGCCCGTTTGCCGAATGGTTTGCTTACAATGTTAAAAAAGGGGTTTCTTTTGTGAAATGTTTTCTTCCAGTATTTCCTGCGTTACCCACTGTCTCTGTCTTTCCTTCCCTGCCCACCCATTTCCTTGTAGGTAAAGATGAAACAGCAAAGCAATCACTGTGTTGTCACTTCTGGTGTTATGCTTTAACTTCAGGCAAAGAATCGAGGATATACTTGATCCACTTGCGCTTTATGTTTAAGTTCATAGCAAACAAGTTAGGAAGTATGGAATCATTTTAAGGGTTGCTTTGCTGAGGTTTCTTAGAAATCCAAGTTTTGTAGTCTGCCTTGTTTCCTGGTCAAAGCTACTTCTGTTGGATGTTCTTGCTCTCCAGTTAGCCTGGACCTCTCCTTTACATCTTCGGATGATCAGTAAGGTTTGAAATGTTTGCTGGTTTTGCTATTGCTCAGAAATGAATGCAATCAGAAAATGAGCTGAATTGTTTGGAAGTGTGGCACACTGCTTTGTATGTTGAGTGGTTACTTCTAGTCCTGGATGAATATTCTTTTTAAAGCTATGAAGTTATTGCACAATATGCAATCAGAAGCTGTGGCAAGCTTCTGCCTCATATCCTCCGATTGAAAGAAGGAATGACTTTTCCCCTGAAGTAGTCATTCTTTTCTCTCAGGCTTGTAATGCTTGGTAATAAACATAAATTTAAAAACCTAAAAAAATATAAAGAATGGGGACAATGAGAAGAGCATGACAGTGGCAGGATCTGAATCAGATTGAAAGTCCTGATGGGCAATTTTATTTGGTTTTGATTCTGGAGAAGGTATAAATTTAGACACTAAAACGTGGAAATTTTGTAAACACAAAATTGATGATTAGTCATTTTTCAATAATAATCTCTTTAAATACAAATGATATGCATTGCAGAGCAAATGTTTCAGAGAAATTAAACTCGGGTATTTTCACAGAAATGAGTAAATAAGAATGTTTAACTAGCACTTGTCACATTTTTGTTAGCCCAAAGTATATGCAGATATCACAGCTCAGGGAGAAAGGTAGTGTACTTACGCTTATAGAAGCTTTTAATTTTGCATAGCTATAAGAACAAATCTCTAATGTATTTAGTACAGTTGCACTGTTGCTGTATCCAAGTATTTTTCTCATAATAACAACTTTTAAAAATTGTAGGGATCATCTGCTGATCGAAGTCAGTGGAGAGAGCCAACTAGGACATCTGATGGCTTATGTTCTCTTTACGAGGCCGCGCTGTGTTTGTTCGAAGAGGTATGTCTTGAAATGAACCCTGACTTGAGGTAACTGTGGTTTCCTTCCCTCTTACACCTCTGATTGGTGTGTGCATGTGGGTATGGTCCAGTCTTTGCTGAGTTATTCTGGAGTAGAAGAAGAAGGAGAAAAAAGGTGAACAACTAAGATCTAGAGAAACAAAGTAGCTTGGGCAACCTAATGATACAGTGATGGGTGATTTGCGTTTTAGGCAAAGAATTGTTGAGGAAAAATTAAACTTGCAGTAAACGTTGTGACTATGTGGAAAGAAATGAAAATGCTACAGTGTAATCTCTTCTTTTAATAGGTTTGTCGAATGGCATCAGACTATTCAAGGACTTGTGCCAGCCCTGACAGCATTCAAACAGGGGATGCTCCCATTGTGTCTGAGACCTGTGAAGTGTATGTTTGGGGTAGCAACAGCAGTCATCAACTGGTAGAAGGAACTCAAGAGAAAATACTTCAGCCCAAGCTTGCTCCAAGTTTTTCTGATGCACAGACAGTGAGTAACACCTATAGTGGTATATTATGTAACATTTAACAGCTTCATAGTTGTAGCGTAAAATTGGAAACTAGTACTTTATTTCTGAGTGTCAAGTTGTAATGAAGGTATGATGCTCGGAACTAATCACACAAGTTCTTTTATTGAAAAGATCTCATTACTTTTATTGATGCCTGGAAAAACCACTCCATTTTGGTTTTATTGGCACACAGAGATCAATATCATGTAAAAAGAACAATTGAATTATCTAACTTGCTATGAAATGCATTTGCAGAGACAAATTTGTTTGCCTCTAGTTTTTGTGGGGTGTTTTTTTTTTTTGCTGCTGGCACAGCCACCTTAATTAGCTTTCTGAAAATCCAAATACAGAGTGCTCTTTCTGCTCTGAGTCACACATTCTGCAGTTGCAGCTGAGCGCTTCTAGTGATGTGTGCTACAAAATGTAATAGTTTGCTTTTCTGTTGCTGTCTTGGCTTTGCACTGTTGACTTAAGTAAAAGCACTTTTTTGGCCACTAGACAACTGAGGTACATATTCTGGAACTGTTTCTATTGACGTCACTGGTCTATTTTATATGGGAATGGACTGCAGGACCAGGCATCAGAAAGCATGTTTATGTATTCAGAAAACTTTGTTAACACAAACCCCTAAAACACGAGAGTGGAATGAGCGATCTCGATGGGTTACACTTTAAATAGTACTGCATACACCCGTGCAACAAATTATGTCATTTCCCATGGGGATAAAGAGTTTTTTCTTTAACCTTCATCAACGATCTCTGTGGGATTTGTCTGTGCGAAGAAGGTAGTTCCCAGTAAATAGGGCTGTCACCGTGCAGTCTAATGCCTGCTCCGGGCCGGTTTATGATGTGGGGATGCAGTGTCTTTATGCTTCAGATTTGAACCTGCTTTGCACTTACAGTGTGTGAAGAGCCCTATAGCAGGTTATTGCGGGGTTAGTTGGCTTGCTGTTAGGTCGTTCTCCAGCTCTGTGCTGACTTTCCAGTAGAGGCAGTTCTTACCTTTGGAAAAACTTTTGGTTTTATTTTTTGGTGTTTATGTAATTAAAATGCATAGTCTCAAAACAGTAGTGGATTTAGGTTATGTTACCACTTGGACCTGGTTAAAATTAAGCAAAACCTGCAGTGCTTTACCAAGCTGTCACTTTGTCTTTTTAATCTTAAGAAGTTAAGGTATCTTCAAAGATTGTTCATCTCCATCCATGAGACTTGGAGGTCTGAAGGCAGCCTGCGTTCTTAGTCTTTAGAAGAGATACAAATAAAACAGATTCTTTTTTTGAGGAAAAGGATGTAAATAGTGATTAGATTTACTCATATTTTTCAAGAGTTTGAATTTTACTGCTTGCTGAGGCCCAAATTTGCCTTAATTTTTACTTTGTTATATGAAAGAGTTATGTAAAGCAACATGTCATTCTGTTTAAAGATACAGACTTCTAGACCCATATGAGAATTCTACATTTATCTAATCTTTCTTTTTTACTTTAACCTTTTTGTTTACAGATTGAAGCTGGACAATATTGTACCTTTGTTATTTCTACGGATGGTTCTGTTAGAGCCTGTGGTAAAGGCAGCTATGGGAGACTAGGACTGGGTGACTCCAATAATCAGTCCACGTTGAAAAAATTGACTTTTGAGCCTCATAGGTCTATTAAAAAAGTGTCATCTTCCAAAGGATCTGATGGTCACACTTTAGCATTTACCACAGAAGGGGAAGTCTTCAGCTGGGGTGATGGCGACTATGGAAAACTGGGACATGGAAATAGTTCAACTCAGAAGTATCCCAAACTTATTCAGGGTCCTCTGCAAGGAAAGGTATGTTTTGCATAGTAGAGCACCTGGTTTTGTTCTATTCTTTGCGATGTTGTGTCAAAATTGAAAGATATGAAGTCTTAAATAAAAGTTCTGTGTTTTTTCTAACTTCTTTTTGAAACTGGGCCAGCTTTCAGCGAAGCACTAAAACTCATGGTTGCCTTTAGGCATGTGGTTTGGACAATGGCGTTGTCACTAAACCTTCTCATAATCTTAAGAGTAAAATTGGCTCATGTGCTTTTGCTGAACTGCAGTGACATGCCACGAGGCTGCTTTTGTTAGCTGTAACTTCAGGACTTTTCATATTTGACTTTATAGTGTTTTCATTTGAGAAGTGGCTTCGCATTATCCTACAAGGCCTTCTCTGCCCTATCTGTCTGTTTTGGCCAGTGTTCTAAACATCCACTGATACTTCTTTTGGCTGCTGTAAGATTAGGATATCATTATGTTAAATTTGTTTGATAAATCATGACCAGTTTTAGATATGACCTTGTTTCTTTGTGTACTGATTACACTTAGCAAATACTAAATACTAAATACTTAGCAAAAAATATAAAAGATTGCAAGAATTGATTTGTGTGTACTTGCTTCACATGAGCGAACATAGCCTGTTTTTGAAACTTGATTTTCCTAAGCATTCAGACTTGCTCTTCAATTCTGTTTAAACTTGCTTTTCCTTTTTGGATGTCATGTAGGTTGTTGTGTGTGTGTCAGCTGGGTACAGACATAGTGCTGCTGTTACAGAAGATGGAGAGCTGTATACGTGGGGAGAAGGAGACTTTGGAAGATTAGGTAATTTTAAAGCTTCATGAAATGGTTTTGAAAGAATTCCTGTGTTTGGTAATGACAGTACACATGTATTTGCCTTGTTCTTTTATTGTCCCCTCTAAATGCACATATGTACACAGGTGTGTGCATATAGGTGATTGTATTAAAACTAGTGCGGATACTTTTAAAATACTTTAATGCAGTTAATATTCCAAAGATTTTACTTGATTAAATTTTTATTTTTGGCAAAAGTTGCCTTCATTCATAAGACTGTATGTGCTTGCCACTACCACCCGAATGTAAAGAGTAGGCATCTTAAATGAACTGGCATTCTAGATAAACATGATCTAGTGATGGTAGAATGGTTCTTGGAACAGTGATGAATAACTGGCTAATAATATCAAGGATCTTGATAATAATATCAAGGATCTGATTCTAATGTCATATTAATAAGGATGCTTGACACTAAGATTGCCAGAAAGGCTTAATGTCCTTTTAATATGTCTAAAAAGTTAATTTAACTAGAACAAAACCCCCAGTATTTATGTTGGCTTAAAGTTCACTTGTCTATTTCATCATCTTTGCTGTACAGCTAATATGCCTGGTACAAATTCACCCTTCCCTAGCAGACTTTGCATAGAAAATTGTCTCAAGTTGGACTTTAGTTCCTTTCTGCTGTCAGTTCCTTTCTGCTGTCTTTGCTTTGAATGTCATGATTGCCAAGTAGAGGGAGGGTAAAAGCAGGTGATAGACAGAGGCAGAAGATGTGGGTAGTGTTCTACAAGTTAAACTATCAGTTTTTCAAGGTAGTCAGTAGAAAGAAGTGCTGAGCCTTTCCCTGTTGTTAAGAACAAAACACTGGCTTAGAAGTTTAACCTACAGTTTGGGGGGAACTGTGGAAACTTTCTCATTGAGTTTTGGGTTAATATGGGGTTTTCATACGCTTTGGGGAGTTAGGAGTTTGCAATGCTGAGTTCCAGTGCACTGCTAAAAAGTAGCATTTAATTAGGTTACAGTAATTTGTTCACATTTAATCAGTTACAAATACCGTGTAGTAATTATTTTCCCCGTGTTCCCCAGTTTTTCTTCCGTATCTGCAGAATTCCTGTAGTTTATTACACATGTAACTAGTGTTTATTATGAAGTAGATGATACTGTAATGCATTGGGCTTCTACAGAAGGGACCAGTTAGAATTGTGACTAACTAGTTTGCTGGTTTTGTTTGTGCTTGTATTGACTGTACTAAGAGTCTGTCCCATGCTGTTCAGTCCACCTCCTGCCCAGTATTAGGAAATACAGCTGCCTGATCTGCTAGTTTTAAAGGCAATTGTACTTTTAATTCTTTTTATTTCTTTTAAACTAGGTCAAACATAGTTCTATGGGTTTAGTGGCAGTAAGGTACGAACAAGTGTTCTGGAGTATGTCTTATAATAATTAAATGTTTGTTAAACTTACTGCGTATGTCTTCCAAACCTTACTACAGATCTTTGCAGAAAGTGGACAGAAGTTATTAGAAGTGACCATAATAATGTATGTGGGTTTTGCAAAATCTTGCTGAAATTAAAAACCATAAATAGAACTTAAATCTTCACAGAAAACGCCTTTTTCTTTTCTCCTTAGGTCATGGTGACAGCAACAGCCGCAACATTCCGACTTTAGTAAAAGATATTAGCAATGTAGGAGAGGTTTCCTGTGGCAGTTCACACACAATAGCTCTCTCCAAAGATGGGAGAACAGTATGGTCATTTGGAGGAGGAGACAATGGTAGGTAAACCTGACATTTTGATACTAATTTTTGTCTTATTCCATCTACCTCATCACGTTGGTACTCTTTGCAGTTCGTTTTTGGCTTTTTTGGTCATTTGTTAGCTGTTCAAGAAAAGGTAAAAGCAAAGTAAAATCTAAATACAGTATTTGAAATTTATCTGCAAGATTATGGAGTCAAGAGGATTATCAGGAGGAAGAGGGTTTCACAGAGCAGGAAGTTCAATGAATGCATAAACAATTCTGGGAAAAGTGCTTTTGTTTTCAAATCAATTCACTCATTTGATACACAATAATTTTCTTTATGTCCTAGAAACTGTTGCATTTAAACTGCCTCTGGAAGAAACATCTCCCATCACAGAAATGAAGGACTTCTAACCTTCATTGCCTGTAGCTGCTTTGTCAAACACAGAATCATTAATTTTCTGTTATTACCTCATTGAGCTAAATTTGGTAATGCTGCTAGAGGAAAAATTATAGCTCAGATTAAAATTGCTGTATTATTGCTCCCTAGTCTAGC
Source organism: Nestor notabilis (assembly GCF_000696875.1). Classification (NCBI taxonomy): domain Eukaryota; kingdom Metazoa; phylum Chordata; class Aves; order Psittaciformes; family Psittacidae; genus Nestor; species Nestor notabilis. Next base: position 25,181 of record NW_009934899.1, read on the forward strand.
ATGAGAAGAGAGGAAAATGCAGACTACAGAAATCTCATCATCAAGTTGGTGGTTAGTAAAATTGGGTAGGAATTTGAATTTCCTTTGAAAGCTAGCACTGACATGCACAGTTCAAGTTGTTCCCATTTCTCTGTCCCCTCTTTCTGTAATTTCAGTTGAAAAATGAGATTTTAGCAGCACAGGTGTCTTAACCTTCACATAGTACTGGAGTTTGCTTCTGTCTTTCAGTAAAATTCAATCAATTTGGCTTTTGGATATTAATAATGTGCTACTAAAATACTGTTATAGGAAAGCTAAACCAGCAAGAATCAAAGCATAACCTTTGTAGGAATTATTGGTCTTTGTAATAGATTTCACATTCGATTTTGGTTTTTCTCTTTCCTTTTGAGGCTTGTTTTTCTGTCCATACGCTGACATGGTCTAGTAGCAGTCCTTCTTTTTCAGGTCATTGATTGAAAATAGCAAAGTTCTGGAGGTGAACAGCTGTTTTCAAGAGAAACTTAAAGGAGGAATAAGGGAATAAAAATATTAATCGTTAGACAAATGCACACAGCTATTGGGAAAAAATCCAGAAAAGTTGGGTTTTTTTTCAAGCCACTTTATAAATGAATCTTTTTTTTTTTTTTTTGCCAAATATGAAAAGATTTAGTGCTTTGGAAGGCTTTAATAATTAAACAGCAGGCAATGAATATTGTAGATATATGGAATTAATATTTAAAATTTTAAATAACTATAATAAATATAAATTTCATTAACTCTATAATTCCTGCAACTCAAATATATGAGGGTTTATAAATACTATAATATGTTTTGATTTTAAAATACATTAGGATGTTTTTGGAAATCCAAACAGAATCTTTTTGGGTACCTCTAATTGTCATAGTTTATGTATTTAAAATACCTTCCACTTGTGTTTCCTCCTTTCTGTAGGCAAACTTGGTCATGGTGACACGAATAGAGTATATAAACCTAAAGTCATAGAAGCCTTGCAAGGAATGTTTATTCGAAAAGTTTGTGCTGGGAGCCAGTCTTCACTTGCCTTGACATCGACAGGGCAGGTAGGCAAACCCAAGTTTTCACTCCAGGGATGAGAACTGGTAAAGGTGGTGTGGGTTTGTTATTTTGAATGTTGAGAAAATATCCAGCTAGTACTTAAATTCTCAGTAAAGTTCTGGTTTAGAGATTGACTGAAGTACTGAGATCCCAGCGTGCTGGAGTAGTTCAAAATGTGCTGAAGTATGTAAAAGTACCCTTCTCAAGAGTCTTGCTTAGTCACAGAAAATTGTTTTTAGATTAATAAATGTAACCAGTGCAAAATCAAATTGAATTCAGGAAGCAAAGTGGGTTCTACAAGTAAAGTGCAGTGAAATGCTTGTAAATTTTAAGGCATTAACCAAATTAAGTGGTTAAGCGATTTAACAGTTTTTTTAAATGTGTGCATTTCAGAATACAGATGTTAACTGCAAGTTCTATTTCAAATCTGAAAAATCTCTAGAGAGCTTGGAGATAAATGTTTAGGTGGTAAATGAGGGCCCTTACTGGCATGATATCCATACCTGCAATACAAGCATTCATGTATAGGTAGCTCACTCCCTCCCCACCCTCCCTCCCCTGTGATTCAAAGGCAGTGGGGTTTTAAAGTATGGATTAGGAACGCTGGCGTTTATTGGAGCAGTTTCTTTTCTTGCAACAGCCTCCCCATTGATGTGCTCTCTGGCCAGTGATCTGTGCGGTTGTGGGGAAGAAGTGGGGATTATATGAAGTATATGTTAGATACATGAAAGTACTGTGCATGGGTTTTTTGAAAGCTTAATCGCAGTTGTTGTGCAAGCGGTTATCTGGTGTGGTCACCGGTAATACAGACTTGACCTGCTGCTGTTTTGTGGTGTGTTTGCTCTAGGTTTATGCATGGGGCTGTGGTGCGTGCCTCGGCTGTGGCTCTTCAGAGGCAACTGCTCTCCGACCCAAGCTTATTGAAGAACTGGCTGCTACAAGAATAGTTGATATTTCAATTGGTGACAGTCACTGTTTGGCACTTTCTCATGGTAAAAACAATAAGGTGTAAAAATAGATAATCGTTCCCTGATCAAAAGCAATTGTATCTCAGGGTTTGTTTTCTCCTTTCTTTATTTTTGTAGATAATGAAGTTTATGCTTGGGGTAACAATTCAATGGGACAGTGTGGTCAGGGAAACTCTACTGGTCCCATTACTAAACCGAAGAAAGTAAGTGGGTTAGATGGAGTTGCAAAAACAATAAGGTGTAAAAATAGATAATCGTTCCCTGATCAAAAGCAATTGTATCTCAGGGTTTGTTTTCTCCTTTCTTTATTTTTGTAGATAATGAAGTTTATGCTTGGGGTAACAATTCAATGGGACAGTGTGGTCAGGGAAACTCTACTGGTCCCATTACTAAACCGAAGAAAGTAAGTGGGTTAGATGGAGTTGCAATTCAAATGACATTGGGGACAGGTATAGTTTTTTTTTTTTTTATGTAAGTCCACTTTGGGATACATTTAACTCTTACCAGAAGGCATTAGCCATGTCCTGTGTTTCCAGTGTTCTGCTTGTCATGTTTTGGACTGGAGAGTCCCCTCTCCCTTCTCCTCTCTCCTCCCTCCCTTCTTTTTAAATTGTTACGGATTACAAGCGAAAATAGAACAGCACCAAGGACTGGATGTTAGTTCTTCGTATATGAAGATTTTTCTTAGACAAAAATTACCTCTGTTTACTAAAAATTGACAAGTTAGGCAGTGGGAGGAAAAACAAGTTTTTTATGGCTTAGGCAGTTTTTTATGGCTTAGGCAGTTTCCTTTAGTGTAACAAGGAGTAGACTAAGAAGACGACTTTGGGGAATGGAGAAGTTTAGACAAATTAGTACGTGAATTCAAACAATCTTAAATGTCTGGATGGTTATATGTTAACCTAAACTAAAAACCTGTACTTAAATTAATAGTTTGGTTATTAGTATATAATAACTGAAATGATACTTTGTTAAGCCAAAGACATGAGCAAGTGACTGAGGTGAACTGGTAAACTTCAGATTTATATATGGTCTAACACAAGCGATTAGAAAAAGTTAGTAATTGGAAGATAATTCAGGAAGAATTTCAAATAAAGAATTTACAAAAAATCAATTAAGAAAATAGTGGACTCAAATACAGCATTGTATCAAAGTCTCTCTTACCTGGCATTTGTACTAAAAGCAGCTTTGTGAGTACTGGTCACCTTCTGCACAAAACAGGTTAAATACATACAGCTTTACATTTATGACCTTGTGTTTGTGTTCATAAATGAAGGGTGTTTGATTTATAAGGGACTTTACAGAAAACAGAATAGAAAATACCGTCAAGGATCAGGAAGTTAGTCTGCCTTAATCATAGTATCTTGTTCTAACAAAAAATGGGTTCAGTCAAGTGTGTACTTAACCTGCTCACACTGTTAATTTGCTAAAACACTTAGGATATTTTCAGTAGTTAATTAACTTTGATGTTTGGTTCCAGGCAAGTCGTGGCATGGCACAGACCTTATTGCGTAGACCTTGAAGAAAGTACCTTTTCACATCTTCGTTCTTTTCTTGAGCACTACTGTGACAAAATTAACAGTGAAATTCCCCCACTTCCTTTTCCTTCATCAAGGTATATATAGCATATGCATGTTACAGATACTTAAAGATTTTTTTTCTTTACAGCAGTGGTCAGTAGCTTAGTCCTAAGTCTTTTCAGATAAGATTGCATTTATTATTGCTGGTTTTTTTTATTTCCCTTTGTGAGGAATATCTTTTTTGGTGTATTTTGGGATGATTTTGCCTTATAATTCATGGGACTACATTCTAAACTGAATTTCTCCTGGAATCATTGTCCACAAGGACACTTTTCTGTATTCTAGTTTTGATTTTTTGTTCCTTTAAACACATTGGCAGTAAGTTTTCAGAGTAGTTTCTTTAACGTCCCAGTTGGAATTTACTTATCTTTCTGGTATGCAAAATCAAATGGGAGTTAAAAGCTTAGAGCACAAGTAAGTGAAAGGGAGTAAGGCTAAGAATAGGAGATCTAACAGGGATATATTTCTCTTTACAGGGAGCATCACAACTTTCTTAAACTGTGTTTGAAGCTGCTTTCTAATCATCTTGCACTTGCACTGGCTGGAGGGGTAGCTACGAGCATTCTTGGCCGGCAAGCTGGTCCTCTTCGAAATCTGTTGTTTAGACTGATGGACTCCTCTGTCCCGGATGAAATACAGGAAGTAAGCTATGCTTTTTTCTTTACATGTGAAAATTCTACTACTCTCTTTCTATGAGTGTGTAAGTACAGATTCCTCTGACTTTCTGAATTTGGCACTCTGAACACAATTCTGACTTAGCAGTTTTACTCATTAAAATTTTCATGACCATCACTATTTTCTCATGATGTGGAGGCAGAGGAGAATGATGACACCAGAATTTCAAAAACCTGCTTTTGTTTTGTAACATTTTAATTATTATTGATTGTAATAAAGAACCTTAAAAGTTAATGTGGATTGAGTTAACTAAATTGAGTAACTTCTCCTAAGATGGCAGTCTTGGAAGAAATGGCAACTTACAAAGAACTTTTTATTGTTTTGACAATCTGTTCATCTCATTTCACTCCTTCAGTGTACCACACATCTCTGCGCACCACAGAACAAAAGATTAATGTGCTATTGTGCAACAGAATACTGATGTTAAATTTAATTAAATAGATGTTTTGGGTATATTGTGTGATATACTGTATTTTTTAAAGATACAGATGAGTTGAGGGGGTGTGTTTTCCACACACACACGGAGTATTTTCTGCTACTCTAATTTTAGGTCGTAATTGAGACACTCTCAGTAGGAGCAACTATGTTACTTCCTCCATTGCGAGAGAGAATGGAATTGCTACATTCCCTTCTACCCCAAGGTCCTGATAGATGGGAAAGCTTATCAAAAGGGCAGGTAAGGTCAAGGCAGATATGCTGTGCATTGAAAGCAGCTGTGTATTTTATTACCTTTTTTCTTGTCTAGAACATTTTGAACAGTGAGGTAAGCTTCATTTGCAGAGTGCAGGCATGTTCTTGGTGACATGCAGTGCAAAGCCCAGCTTAAGAAAATCTGTAGCCTGGCTGAATCAGAACCTGGTGAGGCAGGGAGCAGTACATGTTTTCTCAAGTGAAGGCTGACTACAGAAAGGTTAAGAATTGTTGTATCAGAGTAGCTAGACAAGGTAAAGATCAGGCATTTTTGAATGGCACCCTGATTTAAAAAGTATTGATAACAGAAAATGAACTATTTTCTGGGAAGAATACTTGTATTTCCTACAGATTTGTGGATTTCCTACATGGATTTCTCCCTCCTTTGCAAAGATGACTGGGATGTTCTTTTTTCTTTGTTTGTTTCTTGAATATAAAGAGTAGGAATTAAGGCATTTTGGAATTAAGGAATAGGAATTAAGTTTGGAGACTTGCCCAGTATGCAACAAATGAAAGGAAAGAAATTCAAGGAACTCCTGTTCCTGTCCTTGAGAGCAGTAGGAACTGAAGCTTCAGCAGTAGTATCAGATTAAAAAATGAGAAAAACTATAACCCAGTTCTGTACACATAGGATCCAGGTCCAGTAATTTATTTTATTCAGTATGGAATAGCATGGTTTACACTGATACTGAAGGTATGAAGAAAAATCTTCTGATCCTGATTTTCTAAAGATTTCTGAAGATTAGTACGGGTACAAACTAAAACTCTTGACCAAGAAGAACAAGTTCAGGATTTTCAGGATTCATAACCAGCAATAATGGGGAACAATACCGAAACTGAAGGTCATTGCTCTGCATCTGCCACCTCCTTTGGTCTAATGTATGCTTGTCCTGCTTTTTGCCCTCCCCTTGCTCCATATAATGAGATACTATAATATCATATTATATTATTAAATCATGATAACTATAGCAGAATAAACTGGAGAAAGCATTTGGTCCAACATCTAATCTGTCTTAATCTCAGATTTTTAGTAGGTATGGTTATCTAATTCGGTATATTTAGGTGATCTCTAATGCCACAAATCTGTAGGAAAAACTGTTAGGATTTTTTTTTTCCCCTTAAAGTCCTTCATCTTATTTTAATGTCTAATTAGAATATATTTATTGCATTTTTTACGCCTGATGCTTTTTTTTCTTCATAGCTCATTATTTTATCTTCATTGACAAAGAATTTTTCTTGTGTCTAAATATTTTTCTTTAGAGAATGCAATTGGATATTATCCTGACAAGCTTGCAGGATCACACCCATGTAGCTTCTCTGCTTGGCTATAGTTCACCATCTGATGCCACAGACACTTCCTCATTATGTATAAGTTACGGAAACCTCTCTGATCAAACATACGCTGTCCAGAGCAGTCACCCGGATACCCATCTAGCTGAAATCTTAATGAAGACTCTTCTAAGAAATTTGGGATTTTATACGGTATGTATAGGCTTTAGGTGGTTTGTTGTTGTTTTTAATGGTAATGAATTTTGAATACTTAGAAGGTATAGACGTTTTTCCCAACTTTCAGAAAATGTTGCTCTTTTTGTTTATATGAAGTAGCAGTGCCACATGTATTTGTCCTGGAGTGGACTAAAATCAATTAAATCACGTCTTAACATCATTGTTCTAATATTATTATAGTGATAATTATTGTTTAACTTGGCTTATGTAAATGTAGATGGGTTTATAGCAGACAAAAGTATTTTACTGTTCTTGCTTTGGCTTCAAAATGTTTTTGGAAGATAGAATGTAACACATCAAGTACGTAGATGGTATGGTATGCTTTTTGTCGCTGTCATCTCAGCCACCAGAGCTGCTTTTTAAGGTGATACTGTGGTAGCATTTGAGGACAGAGTTAATTGTTCTCTTTTTTTCCTCCCCTTTTTGTCATAATAGGACCAAGCCTTTGGAGAACTGGAAAAAAACAGTGATAAATTTTTACTTGGTACATCATCATCAGAAAACAGCCAGCCTGCTCATCTTCATGAGCTTTTATGTTCGCTGCAGAAACAGTTGCTGGCTTATTGCCACATCAACAGTGTTAGTGAGGTGTGTGCCCTCATTTTTGTGGTTTGAGGGGGAAAAATAAATTCAGTATGCATGGGCACCAGAATCTTGTAAGGTTTCTGTTGAAAATCTTCTGAGTAATTGAGAGTTAAACTGATCTAAATAATAAATTCCTTAAATACATTTACAGAATTCTTCTTGTGTTTGTTTGTTTCCTTCTAGAATTCCAGCAGTGTGGCACTGCTTCACAAGCACCTTCAGCTGTTATTGCCTCATGCTACAGATATCTATTCCCGTTCTGCTACACTGCTTAAGGAAAGCTCGTGGAATGGTAGTGTGGGGGAAAAACTGAGAGGTAAATGTTCGTGGAATAATCAGTAATGGTGGCTCTATTAGCTTAGGGCAGTTCTTGTTTGTTTAGACTGAATAATAAAATACCTTATTCTCCCTACGTCTGCCTAAAGTAGACATCCCAAGCCTCCCCAGAGGAGGAGATTGTCTTCCCAAGGTTAGCATCTCTTTCATGGTTTTGATAGAACATTTTGCATACAGGAAAAATACAGAATAGAGAGGATGTTGTCTCTGTGCATTATTGTTTCAGTGTCATTAGTTTTAGATTTCTTTTTAAAAGTACTCTTTTTTGGGATTGCTAAGAATGCATGGAAATAAAATATGGAATGGATTAGTAATTATTAAACCCCAATTCAACATGTACAGGTGAGACATTTTGAGACAGCTGAAGTATTTTAATGCAATTCTTTCTGACGTGTTAAATTGTGCTTGGAATATATAACTGTAATTCAGGATATTTATTTCTTTTTCTGTAGATGTAATTTATGTATCAGCTGCTGGTAGTATGCTTTCTCAGATTGTCAACTCATTACTGTTGCTGCCAGTATCAGTAGCTCGGCCTCTGTTGAGTTATCTGCTAGATCTGTTGCCACCTTTAGATCGTCTTAATAGACTATTACCTGCTGCAGCTCTTCTAGAAGATCAAGAATTACAGTGGCCACTTCATGGTAAGTGTAATCTGAAATTCTGCTGATGCAGTTAGTAGATAAATTTGTCATGCTCTGTTTAGTTTCATGTCCAGATTTTTCCATTTGCTTTCCATTTCATCTTGTAATAGAAGTGTAACTTGAAATCATGATTTACCTGCTAACTTTTTAAACATGTACCACCAGATTTTTCTGGTGCCAGTGGAACAGGAATATAAAACCAGAGGTGAACCAGAGGTGAAGTGACTGAAATTGGTAATACGAGGTGCTATGCTTACTTGCCATTCATTGAGTTTCTCATTGATATTTTTTGGCAAAGTATTCTGGTTCAATTAAGTGCTGTTTCCAGTGGTATTATTTATCTGTGCTTGTTATCAGAATGCAAAGAAATATGTGTTGCACAAAATAGGTTTTTGGGCAGAATTGTTTTTAACATCTGGGCAACAGTGTCTAATTTGTAAATTCATTGCTAATACTTGTAGGTGGACCTGAATTAATTGATCCTGCTGGAGTGCCCTTACCACAGCCTGCCCAGTCTTGGGTATGGCTTGTTGATCTGGAGAGAACTGTAGCTTTGCTTATTGGGCGGTGTCTTGGAGGCATGCTTCAGGGACCTCCAGTGTCCCCTGAGGAACAAGATACAGCCTATTGGTTGAAAACTCCACTTTTCAGTGATGGAGTGGAAATGGATATTCCTCATTTAGGTAATGTTAAATGCAAGTGTCTAATTGTCAGTGTGAATATTCACGTTCAGTTTTAAAATTTCTGGTGATTTTTTAAGAAGTCTGTGGACTTAGAGTTTGTCTTTCAGCATTCTTGTCTGTTTAGGTAGTAATAGAAAAAGTTGGAAAATGGATATTTATATGCTGTAGTTTACAAAGGGTCCTGGAAATGCATATGGTAGAAAAATAGAATCTGCAATTTCTCAGTGAAAGAAACACAGGCTTCACTGAGTTAACTACTAATGTTTTACTCTTAGGTGCCCAGAATTTAACAGGCACACCAGGGGCTCCATTGTTCATTTTAATTATTAAAAAGATAATTTTAAAATGTATTCTACTTAAAAAGTAGAACTTTTATTCGTTAGAAATAATATTATTAACAACAAACTCAAATTCTACTGATCTACCAGAAGTGTTCACAGGACTCAGCATTAGTACTTCTAGTCATTCCTTCCTATCTGAAGAATGAACTTGCTTCTGTTTCTCTGTGGCCTGTTCCCATCTCCTCCTTCCTCTGATTCTGAGTAGGCTACTTAAAGACTTAGGTACAAGACACAGTATTTTGAAGTGGGTCCATAAAATAATTGTGAGTGTGGGGCTATATAGATCAGGTAGAATTGATACAGAATTATCCTATTGAAGCAGAATTGGATAATGCTTCTAAATTTATATAGATCTTATGTAAATTGTAACTCTTTAAGTCACTTTATTCCTTATCTAATATGAATTAGTAGTCAGACAACAAGATGTCTTATGTTCTTTTTTAACAAAGTGGAGAGTAAAAACTGTTCTAAGCACTTTTAGGTAGATGCATCTAACTCTCAAAATTTGCAGAGTTTAATTTCTTAGGTATTTCCCTTCTGTTAGACAAATGCATGAGCTCGTTATTAGAAGTGGCCCTATCTGGAAATGAGGAACAGAAGCCATTTGATTATAAGCTGAGACCTGAGATTACAGTCTATGTTGATTTGGCCCTGGGTTGTACAAAAGAGCCAGCAAGGAGCCTCTGGATCAGTATGCAAGACTATGCTGTTAGTAAAGGTAAGATGTTGAAAATACATCTCTGTGTGTGTGGAAGGCATTTGTGTGCTTCAGCTACATCCTAGCAGAATCCCATACTTTGGCAATGACTTTTAATTCTGTGACATGATAAATTTGATTTACTGTCATGTTCTGTGATTTTTCATGTGGTTTTTCTGTTATTTTTGACACTGATTCCGGTGTTTGGCAAGCATGTATTTCAATGTTCTTTTTCCCTCCAAACTGGAAAATGGACACTCTCGTTTGATTACTTAGTCACTGGTGTTTTCTTTTCCTAGTAGAGCAGGGTGAAACTTGGAATAAGAAGGAAAAATTGATAGGGAGGAGATATGGGGGAAGGAAAAGTGACTTGCAAAATATGTTAGGAATGGGATGAAAGGAGTAAGTTATCTTTTATTTTTCAAGTCCATGGCAGGCTGGCCTCACAGCATTAACGGTTCTTCATGCTTATGGCCTAAAATTTGGGTTCCTGCTCAGGCTTCCTGGATCTCCATTTAATGAGATCTGCTAAGTAATGCAATTGTACTGCAATTCTGCTGGATCCAGAGATAATTTTCTGTAGCTCTGGCCAAACTAGGCCTGATGAAGAAGACAGCAAATGGCATCATGTGCCTGTTGAGAGCAACAGAGTTGTTGCAGAATTCCACAGAAGCAGGAATTCCAGTAAACAGTGCTGGTTGTCGGCAAAATCTGAGCTGAATGGGGGCTAATATGGATGATTTTGCTTCTGGAGGTGGGTGGTGTAGAAGTTGATGGGGTTCTGCTCTGTGCACAAAGCAAGCTGACTGAAGCTTTTATCGTGATAGTTAGCACAGCATCAAATGCAAAGTAGTGGAACTTGCTGAGAAGCAGGTATGGTAGGCTAAGCTCTGTGTGGCCAGGTAAGATTTCTGATTTCTAAAGCAGTTTGCAAGGATTCATAGATAATATTTAACTGGAACAAAAAAAGTTACAAAGATATTTTTAAGGAAGTGGGACAGTAATATTGAGGTTTTTTCCCATGAAAAATTATGTTGCCTTGTGGAGGTTTGCTTGGCAGCTTACTAAGCTTATCGTAAAGCAGTATTTTGTTGTATTTTCTTTTTAAAATGTGAAAAAATTATTTTGAACTGAAAAAGTCAGTTTCTGAAAATAGTGGACAAGCCTTAATTTTGAGACCTGTGAATATTTCTTGTTAATATTAGCAGTGAAGCTTGTGCTTAAGCTCGTGCTCATGTTAATGGTTGGCTTTCCTACCAGGGGTAGGGCCTTTTTATCTTAAGTGAGCCTGCAAAATAATTCTTGAATGTGGTTTCAATCACGTGTAAAAGAGCAGAAAGTCTGAAATACGGTGTGTTTCTAAACAAGTTCCATGTAAATCAGTTTCTTGGTAAAGAGCTCCAGTTGGATATCCTTGCTTGAGAGAGCAGGTTCAAGAGAGACTGTGAGAGTTTGAAAGTTCCATGTCTGGTGGCAGTTTGTGTGCATGCTCTTGGCTGGCTCCTGGACTGAAGTACCTTGAACAGACCAAAACACCTTTGTCCGAAGCAGCGTATTTATGAGTTACTGATGCTAAACTGATTTCTTAAGCATTAAAACTTCCTCTAAATTGAAGGATATAATTGAGTGAAGATTTTTCTATGTTTTTTTTATGATTAAAAATATATTTGTTTGTTGGAAAGAGTAGCCAGTTTTGACAGCTTGTTTTCTATTTTCAGATTGGGATACTGCAACTTTAAGTAATGAATCGCTCCTAGATACTGTGTCCAGATTTGTTCTTGCAGCTCTTCTGAAACATACAAGTTTACTTAGTCAAGCTTGTGGTGAGAGCAGGCAAGTAACTTACAGCTGCACTTAAGAGTTTAAGTTTTGAAAGAAGGTTTGTATGACTTTTTCCAGTTTGGATCTCTTTTTTGTAGGTACCAGCCTGGCAAAGCCTTGGCAGAAGTATACCGCTGTGTATATAAAGTTCGGAGTCGCTTGCTTGCCTGCAAGAACATGGAACTTATTCAGACCAGATCATCCTCAAGAGACAGATGGGTAGGACTGTAAATCTCTCTTCAGTTCTTCAGACTTTACTGCATATTAGGAAAATATTGTATGATGGTAGATTCATATATGTTGCCTCACCTTTGGGAATTTTCAACTGAAACAAAAAGGCTCTAGTATGCTACTAGTCTACTTACGAAACAGCAGCATGTGATTGCTAAAAGCTTTGATGCTGAAGTGTCAAAATTTGATAACAGAGCGTGGTAAGCATTGCAAGGAGACATTTTTCTGCAGATAATCTGAGTAACAGGTACTAAACGAAAATTAAATTTTGCTACTTCTGTATTTAAAGCTTTGAATGTAAACGGCTTTGTTGTTTATTTCACACAATATCAAAACTATGTTTTTGATAGGAAAAGCTTATTAAATGCCTATGTCCTTTCTTTTTATGTTCATCTTTCATTTTGGTTAGAATTTCACTTTATTTTCTTTAATCAAGATGTTAGATAACCAAGAATCTGCTGATGTTGATACTCAAGAACATCCTTTTACTCGTACAATTGATGAGGAAGCAGAAATGGAGGAGCAGGCAGAACGCGACAGAGAAGAAGGACATCCAGAACAAGAAGATGAAGAGGAGGAAAGAGAACATGAAGTTATGACAGCTGGTAGTAAGTACTAGTCACGTGTGCCAATAATGTGATGTGCTTTGGAAGGGCAGTATACTTTGCTCTGCAAGATAAAATGGAGAAAGTATTTAAAATGCTATGAAAGATTTGTTTGCATGAACACTGAGAGAATTTGGGTTTTGAAAAATGGTGAAGTGCTTTTATTGGGCCAGAGAAGTCTCTTGATACAAGGGATTGTGAATACTAGGCAAGTGGACTGCCTTTATGGGCAATTCTCAGGGCATCAGCCATATACCAGCACTCCGTATGTGCACTGTCTACAAGACTAATAAGTGTCATATTGTTTTCTGTAAATGTCTATTCAGTAGATCTCTGGGTTTGCATCAGTATTTGGATACAGAATTTTTACTGTTTGTGTGGGTTATTCTTGTATGTAATAAATTTTGCAGTTTTATATTTTTCTGAAGTTTGGAAACAAAAGCCCTGTTCATAACAGTGGGCTGACTGAGTTGGAATTCACTTGTATTTTTGAGTATCTCTTCGTAAATCTATTAAGACGGTGGAGGTTTTGGTGCGAATTTGGTATTTGTTACATGATTTGTAATACTTTCTCATGGGTTTTCTAAAAATAACTTCTTTAATTCTTGAGAAGATAGCTTGAAAAGGTGAACTTTGCAAACTGCTGTTAGACTGACTTGGGCTTCTAATCAGTCAGCGGGGCACTTAATCCTTAATTTTTCCAATTTTAGCGAAGCAACACCCAGCCAGCCACAGGTGTTTTTCCTGTTGTTACCCTGGTGTTCTCAGGGATAGAAGTCATGTTAGTCTTTGAAAATTACTGTAGGATGTGTGGGTTTAGAAGCTGCACGCGTGTTCAGTAGATGCAAGATGCTTTGTTGCTTGCTCTGCAGTTATTCTGAGCAAACGCTCAGTATTCTCAAATCATGCCTGGATATGGTTTCTAGGTAGAATAAAGGAAATGTATACAGAAACATCCAGACAGACAGCAGTCTTCTGTGTACACATAAGTAGGAAGATAATGAATCTTTTACTGGAAATCATAAGGGAAAGCTGATCCTGACGTGCAGAGTTCAGTTTGTGACCTTAATGCCTTACTGCTTCTAACTATAAGTAGGGATTGTTCAGGTTCACCTTTGTCCTGCCAATGGGAAACTGAATATTTCAAATTAAAATGTTTAAGTCAGGAGAGTTTTTGGTCTTTGGACAATGATGTGGTCTCTCAGCTTCTTTAGAAGAATGTGGCACCTTAGGCAACAGCAGAATTAAGCCAAGTGAAGGCTTAAGAATTTTGATGGGATGTTCATTGTACTGAGAAAACTTACAAAAGCCTGAAACTGTTTCAGTATTGAATTACAGATATGCCAGTGTTTGGAATACAGATGTGCAGAAGGATTACTTTATGTATGTCTGCTAAAAGGCAAACATGAAATAATCTCTTTGATGCTATCAGAACAGCAGTTGGGTTGCAGTAAGACACTTTCAGTGCATTTAGTGTTCTGTCAAGCTGCATTGTCCTTTTCATTTTAAACTTAACATTGTGTAAATGTTTCATTTAACCTCTTTGTGTAACTTCTTTGTATTATTAACATATTCTTTTGCTGTTGGAAAAATATTCATTTTTCTTTGTAGTGGGGCAGTTTTGGGACCAAGATGTAGACGAATATTTCATTCTGTGTAGCTTTGTCTAGAAAATTAATGTCTAGAAGTTAAGACCTTCTTTTTGTGTTGCATGTTACAGAAATATTTCAATGTTTCCTATCAGCCCGTGAAGTAGCTCGGAGTCGGGATCGAGATAGAATGAACACTGGGACAGGGACTAGGCTTGATGATCCACCTCCTCAGTCTCAGCAGGAACGGAGAATAAGCACTGATCTGACAGAAGGTCAAGATGTGTATACTGCTGCATGCAACTCTGTGATCCACAGATGTGCCTTGTTGATCTTAGGAGTGAGCCCTGTTATCGAGGAGATCCAGAAACGAAGGGAGGATGGACAGTTACAGCAGCCTCCCTCCACTGCTTCTGAGGGGATCGGACTCATGACAAGGTGGGGTTTTGTGAATGTGTAGAATACTTAACTCTTCTCTGCTTCCTTTATCATTGATTAAGTAACCTCAGGTTTCCTCTGAGGATTCTCAGACATTTTAAAAGAAATTTTTTGCCTATAGTGATGTTATGCTTTTGTTAAGAATAGTGATTTTGCTCCATTTTCTTTGTCTACATTAACTAAACCTTAGTAAGAGTTTTAGTCTATGTGGACCATATTTACTTTTCAAAGCTGGGCTTTAATACTAAAATCCAGATCAGGTGTACAGATAATCTGAGGTAATTGGAAAAATTCCTTTTTTTTTTGGTGAAATTATGTGTTTGGATTTTTAATTTCCATATTTGTATTTTCTTGAGCTTCAGCAATGCCCCATATAGTAGTGTCCAAAACAAATTTGTGGGATATGTTTAAAAGCAAGTTTCAAAGCCTGTTATGAAACATGTCATTCATGATCAATTTTTATTAATATTCCTAACATATTGGTGTGTGTTGATATTGGTACTGTTGTTAGGTATAGGAGAATAATAAAATCAAGCCTTGACAGCTCATTGAATTGGAGAAGTGTTTCATTTAAATAGTATAAGTACTACATAATGTATTTTAATTTTCCTAACCTGAGATATTCTTGGTAACACAGTTTTATTCTAAACTGGATCCATTTCAACATTTATTCTAGAGGTCTTTGTGTATTAGAATATAGCAGAGGAATCATGTAGTTGGTGCTACTAATGAACTCCCAGGTCTACTTAAACTTCTAGTGTACAGAAACTCTGCTCTGATACTTCAAATCAAGATGTTAATGAGGAGTTCAGAGGGAGATTATATATATTCAGTACTTCTTTATTCTTTTTGCTTCTTTTTGGAAATCTTGTCCCTAAAGCATGGGTGGTTGCCTCTGTCATTGTCAGAGTGGCTTTCATCTCCAGGATATCAACTTCAGGATGCGTTTTAGGGGTGGGTTTTTAACAACTTCAGTGCTTTTTCACCCACTTACTTTGTCTCTGTTTTCTTGTCCTCTCAGCTCAGAAGTGTTTCTGTATACTGTATGTAACACTTCGCGAAGCACTTGAACGATCAGTCTTTAGAGGCTGCCTTTTTTTCAGTTGACCTGTAAGGGTGTTAAGAAATAACAGTTTACTGATGCACTTTATAAGAGTAATAATCGAAGCCATCAGACCACTTTTTTCATCTTTGGTGTGGTCTTGTGATGTTCTGGGATAGTCTGCTCCCAAATAAAACTGTGGTACCTACTAGATTTGACTATCAACTCTCCCTTTTGCCTAATCTCAGTATTCTCTGTCTGTGTCTGTGTGTACATGAAGTAGGAGTGAAAGTCTTACTGCTGAAAGCCGCTCAATCCATGCAAACTCAAGCTACAGACTGATTAAGTCAAGAAGTGAATCTGATTTGTCTCAGCCAGAATCCGATGAGGAAGGTTATTCACTGGTAAGTAAACTAGCATTATGTATTTAGAGCTTGTCAATGTAATATTTACATAGGAAGTACATCTTCCACATTTGTTTAGTACTGTGTTTCAGCGCTTTAGCTTCTCTTCTAGTAATGCCCATTTTTGAGAGAAAGTAATAGTGGTAATAAAACCAGTGGAAATGATAACTTTCTGGATTTCATGGGTGAGGGGTGTATTTTAAATACTCAAATATTACGCACCACATATGTTCACTTAAAGAAATGAGGCTTTTATTAATCTTTTAATCTAGAGTGGAAGACGAAATGTTGATTTGGATTTGGCATCATCACACAGAAAGAGGGGTAAGTTTTACTGTTTACATAGTGGATATTGACCTGATAAATATGTTAGTATTTCCTGAGTTAAAATGTGTTTGCAGTTCAATACAGTACATAGTGGCAGTCAGGATGTTAAAAGTGAGTATTTAAAAAGAATGTTTTATATAACTATTACCTACTGCTTGTTGGGCTAAGTTCTGTTACTTTATGGCTTGGTTATAGTGTTTCCTAGGTTATAACTATTTTATCTAGTTTCTGGAATTCTTATGCTCTTTTGAAGCAAGTGAAGATTTCTGTGAGGTGAATTAGGAACTTGTCATTCTGTTTTCACTTACATGACTTAAGGAAGAAAAAAGTGCCAGGGAAGTTCAAGTGGAACATCCTACTCTTGTGCAAACAATGAACTTTTAACATAAAATGTGCTTGAACACAGAGAACTTGTATCCAGAAAATACTGCTTCTGGTTTTGCACCCTTTCAGCAGCAGCACGTCCACAGAACCAAGCAACTGCTTCTTCCATTGCTCCAGCATAAATGAGATTTTTAGCTTTTGTACTGCTTTTTGTTGCTGCTGCTGCATTCTGGGGAGTCTCAATGAGCTTCTTCACAGAAGGCAGTGGAGAGAGCAAAGGATGTTTGTTCACACAGAGACCAGAAAGTCTCACTCCACTCTGGATGATGCAGGTCCTTGCTAGAATCATGACTTGTATCTATTGTATATGTAAAAATCTTGGGAAGAGGCTTTAGGTTGAGTTATGATAATGTCTTAACTGCAAGAAGCCTTAATACTGTTAGGTAACCCAGGAGTTCTAGTTTAATAGCCTTCATCGCTAAGCAGAGTACTGAGGAGTTGTTTGCTTTTTAAAGTCTTTTAGAATTATAAAGCAAACCATCAGTGGCAGCACCCATTACACTTCAATTTGTAAATAATGTGAAAAGGAATTCCTTGTCTGCACAAGTAAAGACATTTACTAGAGCTGTTCGTATTGTGACAGCAGGATGTATGTTGGCATTCTCAGTGTAAGAAGATGGGATAGCCTCTGTTAACACTCTGGTCTGCAGTGTATTCTTTGAAGCCACCATTTTTAGACTGAGATTAATCTGACACAGAGCTCTCTATGTGTTTTCCTCTATATCCTAAAAGTAATCCAGGAAATCATCTTGGGTTAGAGCTGAAATACGATATGTCTTATGGAGCTGTTGGTTATACTTTCAAGGTTGTTTTGGTCCCGGGCTCCAGGAAATGAAGAATAATGCAAGAATAGACTTTATCAACCAACTAACCTATAGAAGCTTTGTATTACAGAAAAAGATACTGCACTAGGTGTGTAAAACTGAGGAGAAACAGAGGTAAATGCAGTTATTCTGTCCAGAACCTATAAAGAAGTGCAAATAGCTCGTTTGTGAGCTGAACTCTGAGGCAACATGTACAGATACCTGTTTTCTGGTAGTAGGGGCCTTATTTGGTGTCCCATAGTATTTGCAGATTTTTTTTTGTCTGGTTTTGGCAACTGGAAGTTAGCATGTAATAATGAAAGCTATTCTACTTGTGCCAGGTGATACATATGACAGTTTTGGCTGATACCTAGTACCAGACTCATCCAGTGAATGCAGGGTGCATTTACAGGGAAGCATTTACATCAAGGTCAGGAAGAGATCTACAAAGATCTGTGTGGTAACATGGATGAGCTCTTCAGCTCGATGCTATTCAAGATCTTTGATTTGTCCTGAAATGTCTGGGTTTGTGCATCCTACTTGTCTTCTGAACCTATTCTGAGGTTCTGGAGGATTAATTTCTCCTCAGCTATACTCTTTGCAGAGTATTGATCCTTGCAAAGTTGTCAAAATCATGTAGTGTGTATAGGTTATCAGTGAGTGATTCCTTTGTAACAGGCAAGAGAGTAATTCCCTCTGCAGTGGATTGGCTTCTTTTAAAACTTGTTTGTTGAATGCAGCAACTCATTATTCAAAATTCAGATCACATGTCCTTAATAAATGAATCTCACTAGTGGTTATAGTCTGATTTTTATGGTATGAACATCATTCTTATTCATAAATGGCAATACAGGAAACTACCAGTAGAAAGACTAGTAATACTTATGGTCTTGCAGATGAGTATGGAAGGAAAGCATTATCCTTTTACTCAATTAACATCTTAACCACTCAGTTCATTCATATTAATTGCCTTTTCCCTTCATTTATTGTATCTGGTATTCTAGTGCAGCTTGAGGATCCTTTGAGTATCTTGTTCCTTGCTGTTATTTAGTAATTCATGAATTAGGAAACTTTTCCTTCCATTCCTGTAAAAAGAAGTGTTTTCAATACTTCTGCCATAAGGGGTGATGAGCACATTGTTATTTTCCCCTCATACCTAAGCCATTTGAGGGTGGTTTTTGTTGCTTAGATTAATCTTTTTCAGTTTTGCAGATCCAGAGAGTGCCTCAAAATGTTGTTCCTGTACTGTACCTGCGGGCTACTGTACACTGCAGTAGAGACTTAATGCTAAAGAATGTGTATTTAGCAGTGCAATCATAAGCGTAGTTACAGAGAGTCCTCCGGTCTTGGTGTGTCTTCACATAAATGTTAACTCAGTGAATTTCAGTGTGCTTGTGTGTACTGGGCAACTCTGAAAAAAGCAGCAACTTGAATGAAATCCAAATTAAATTGAAATAATTTTGTGTACCTGTAATAAAATGAGTTCTGCATTTTGAAATTGAAAGATCGTGTTTGAGTAAGAGCCATAAACCTGTGCTGGTGGATGCACAGAACTGTGTTAAGAGGGATATATATATTTTTTTTTTCTTCTCTGAGAAGAATGTGGAGAATTTGGGAAGTCTGTTACCTCAACTGTACTAATTCAAACCAAGAGTAAATATTTTTTTTCCCCAAAACTTTGTTGCTTGGTATGGTTGTATTGATTGAGATGAGACTAATCTTTTAAGTCTAAGTCATTCTAAAAAAGAGATTTTATGAATATGTTGCCTTCTGTTTCAAATGTCTGCTTTTGTCTTCTGATTCTTGTGTGGTGTAGTGTATTTACTCCTTTTTGGCCAGTTGAGCCCCAGAAAAAAGAAGAGCTTCAAGCAAGTAACCGATGGCATGTTTAATTTTTGTTTCTATAGCTTCCCTACATATTTTATGTTTTCTGAAGTGTGCATTGCATTTGTGCCACATTCATTTAGAAAACTCATTATTCCAAGCTGGCTTATAAGGATAAGTACACTTTGTTTCTTTTTTTTTAATTTTTCCACTGTAAGCTTAAAGTTTATTCTTACGTGCAACTGTTCATGTGATTGTAGAGGCTTGTGGAAGTGCTAAGCTGCAATCAGTTCTGTGTAAGTTATATTACACAGAATCGTGCTAAGCTCTAATATACAATCATACTTTTGATTCTTCTATTGATATTTAACATCTTCAAGGGAAAAAAAAAATCCTTTGTTTTAGATTTGTGTGCCCTAATTCTTAAATGTTTTTAATTCTGAAGTTTACTACTTCAACTTCTGATGCGTTTGTTTTTAAACTCTATGCTTTTAGTTATAACTTCTTTTGGTTTACGTATTTCAGAAGTGTTGGACTTTTCTCCTAATTTGAAACAATTTGAAATCGTACTTACAATCTTGCATTTAATACTAAAATGATTAGCTAAGACCTCATCTTGTTTACAAATATGAAATAATTTAGGTTTCTATCTAATACATCATGGGATTTTTTACTTGTAAGATTTGACTATGAAAATAAATTTTTTCTGATGTTCTGTTAATGCTTGAAAGGTCTCCTTTAGCTTACAATTTAAGACATGGGAATTGCTTTTTATTACTTTATAAATTCTTTGATGATGTGCTGTGCTTTGCAGTGGCGTGGCATGGCATGGCCAGAGCGTAGGAGAGAGGATAGGAAGCTCATGTCACTTGGATGCTTTAAACTCTCCTGCTGTTGAAGGACTGTAGGGCTTAAGGAGGCTTTTGAAATAGTTGTTGCTACATAGGCAACATTTTGTGGACTTGGTAGTGATTTAGCTATGCTTCCTATAGATAATCTGAGGCTTCATTTGTCCTTTCCTTTGGGCTCTGTTTACCCTGCATGGGCCAGGAAACTCCATTTACATTAAAATGAGTGGTTTTAGCACCCCTTACTCTACTCTGTCCTATTTACCTTATGTTTCTCACTTCCTACTTCAGCCTGTAATTTAGTTTTTGATAGAGATCTTTAGTTTATATATTAT
>NW_009934900.1:0-19031 GCF_000696875.1 Nestor notabilis
CCCCTGTGACAAAAATTCTGTTTTCATTGAGGTTCTTCAGCATGTTCTGGATTTACTGTGGATTTCATCCTAGGACATTTTTGGGCTTGGCTTGAAGTATTTCCTCAAACTTTTTTCTAAGTCTCTTCAATGGTTTCATTATCATTGCTCCAATTTAAAATTATCCTTTTGGATCTATTTATGACCTTGTATGATATTCTCACAAGCAGCAGTTAGAAAAAAACAAGCTAAAAGGAAAAAAACCACCAACAACAAAACACCCAAAACCCCACCAAGCACACACACACACACTCACACACACACACAAAACCCCCCATCACCGTGGCAAAGATTGTGATGATACAGGTTAATCTAAAGCATCACAGTCTTTTGGAAGAATACTGAAATACAACAAACCACACTGGTTAAAGTTTCTGCAATGAATGTTTCTTCAAGAAGATGTTCCAAACTGGACCATTACACACCTGCTTGTAGTTTGTTGCTCTCTTAAGTCATTACCATTATTTTGCATTTCTCAGGCACAGGCAAGGAGAACATAGTTACTATTTTAGGAAGATTTGTGCTGTTATTATTTTGAAAATTATCTGTACATAGTGTGCATATCTTACCAATTCTCAAATATTGATCAGGAAGAAAATAACTTCTAAGGTTTGTATCAGTGTTTTCCTGCATATTGTCATTTGCCTCTGTTATTGGTGGATACCATCAGCCAAGTCTGGTATTTCACTTATCCCACAACATCAGAAAATAAGCTTCTATCTATTCTGATAGTGATAGGTTTCAGTTAACAAGTCATGAGAGAGTTGTTTTGTAATTAAGCCAACTTTTTTTTTTGCATTTTAATGAGAAATTTACATCAAGAGTCCTGGTTTTGAGTTAGAAGTCTTCTCGCCAATGACGCTATAGGAAGCAGGTTTTAGCAAGTCTAATGTTCAGTCTGTGGCGCTACAATACTCTTTTGTATCCATAAAAGAATGCCTAATGCCTGCATTGCACATTGTCAGTACCAGAACAAAGCAAACTTGGGACAAGGACGTCACTGTCAGCTGACAGTACAGCCAAAGAAACTTCTTCCATACACAAGCCCCCTTTCCCTTCAAGCTTCTCTTCCTCAGTCATTTGAGGAAAGGACCCTTTTCTTCTAATCTTGTTATTTTTATGAGAGAGAAAGTGATCAATCACAGAACTGAGAATCAATCACTTTCTGTGTCACAGTATGCTCTGTAGCCCTAAACCTGCCCTACAACATCTGTAAGGGGTTGGTCTCTTACAGCTCTGAGCTACACTTGCTCTTTCCTACCCTTCCCCAGCTTTCTTAAGGCTTTTACTGCCTAGAGGCCGTTGATCTCATACCCAAAGTTTGGGTGTCAATCCAAAATGCTTTTACCTTAGAGTCAGACAAAAGACAGGAAATGTACAACTCTGTCAGGCACAGTTTACCCTGGGGTTGGATGTCATACAGACCTGTCCTCACATGGACAACGGGCTGATATTTGAGACATTCCTACCCTAGTTCTGAGTCTGATTTGCTGAATTGTTCTCACGCCAACAATTTTAACTTTGTGCGTCTGCATTTACCTTTTCTGAGACTTGTCTAAGTCCTAACAGTAGATAAGTTACGGAACTCACCTACTAATTAGCAACACCTACAACATAAAGACATATCTCTTTGCAAACCATGTATTTTATACAATAAAGAGGGCTTGCTAACCACACCGCAAAAGTGGTTTTTATATAACCCTTATAGGTCCCCTTGCTTGTTAACTGGTTTCTTTCATTAGCAGCCAGCCTTAAACTGCTGTTCTCTACACTGCACTTACCAATATCACTGAACTTGCAACTTGTATTCTAATCGAGTTCATTATAATGAAGATATTGGTTAGGAAAAAGATTATCTAACTGCCATTTAAGTTGCCAAATCAATCGTCTTTATACAGGTGAATACTGAACTGAATAGACAGCACATTTTCTTTTGGGAAAACCTGTTTTAATTCAAAGCTCCCTAGAAAGATGTTTGAAAACAACATACATAAACATCAGAGTGATGCATATGTTCTATGTAGATTAAGTATTCATGAAGCGACTGTGTGCTTTATTTTAAATGGAGTTTGATAGATGGCTGTGCCAGTACTTGTGTCCAAGTTATTTAAAAGTCAAGTAAAACTTGAATTTTTAGGGCATTCCATGGTTGCCTGTCTGTCTTATTTACATTACACAAATGAGCAAAGCCATCAGAAACAAAAATTCATTTGACAGCACCATCTGGTAAAAACAGGTGTCGGACCAATTAAAATACACTTTAGGCTACAGGTTCTCTAGATTAACTATTTTAATTCACAGCAGAAAGTCATCAGCATAAGTTTTATATTTAAAGTGCATATCCACACTACTGTTGCCTTTCTTAGCTAAAAATCATGAGAAAGCAACAGCACACTATGTAACCATACAGATGCAGAGCCAGTGTGGGAGATGCTCTGGCCTTCATGTGCGTGTATAAATTTCTTTCCTGTGTTTGCCTCCTTGGGAGGAGTTGTGGTGGGTTTACTCTGCCTGGACATCAGGCGCTCACCAAGGTGCTTTACCATTTCCCTCCTCAGCAGGACAGGGGAGAGAAAATAAAATGGAAAAAACCCCAAACCTCATGGGTCAAGATAAATGCAGTGTAATACAGCAAAAGCAAATGCTGCATGCAGAAGCAAAGGAAAACAAAAGATTTATTCTCTTCAGCCCCTCAGCAAGTGATGTCCAGCCACTTCCCAGGAAGTACTGCTTCAGTACACATGGTGGTTACTCTAGCAGACAAACTTTATAATAATAAATGCTGCTCCCCACTCCTTTCTCTTAGCTTTTATTGCTAAACTGACATCATGTGGTATGGAATATCCGTTTGGTCAGTTGGGATCAGCTGTCCTGGCTGTGTCCCTTCCCAAGATTTTGCTTGTCCCCATCTTACTGGTGAGGGGGGGGGAACACTGGAGAGACATCCTTGATGCAGCAGCGAGAACACTAGAGTGTTACCATCTGATACAAAGCACAGCACTGTGAAAGCTGCTGTGGAGAACATTAACCCCACCGCAGTCAGACCCAATAGGAGAGTGAAGAAAACCACTCCCCTACACCACCTCCGAATATGTCCTCCTTTCTACTTTTTAATACTACCAACTTGAACAGTCGATCAGACATTGTGTTCATGTAAAACAGAGGAAGGGGGAAAAAAGTTAAGGAGTCCTGAGGTGTTTTTGAAGTGTACAGACCAGTTACCCACTCATAAAAACTAAAAGGCAGTCCTAATGCTAAAAACCATACTAAATGTTTACCAGCATTACAATTTTAGTAATTGGTGCCCCTTATACCTACCTGTGCCTCCCTCTACCTCACTTTTTTTTTTAATGTTCCACCACAATGTAACCAGTATTACACACTGAAGCTTAAGATTCTAGATTTTCTTGCTGAAAAGGAATTAACATTTTAGACAGCCATCATCAGGCATTAGCTCCTGCTCTAGAGAGTTGAAAGTCTTAAAAGCTACTCCTGCCAGTCTTGCACTTTTAGAACAAAGACCCATGGGCACCACTGCAGAACAGATGGTATCTTCTGGGAATATAATCCCTAAGAGAAGCCCTAAACTTTCAAGTGCATCCAATAATTACGTGTTGGATTGCTAAAAAATTAATTACTCTTGCCCAAACATCCTTCCCTCTTGACAAACCAAAACCTTATGCTTTTACTTTGCATTAGCAATTTATGTGCATTCAGTATTGAAAAAATCAAACAGTGCAAGATAGGTAATTTCAGCACTTGCTCTTCTGACAAAATACGTTTATCATAAGCCTTCCTGAAAAACCACGAAGGAATTCCAGTTTTTATCCTTACAGTATTAAAGTACCATATTATGTAGCTGTTAAAGGTAATATTAAAAGAAGTACCCTTCCTCCTATTTTTAAACCCATATATGCTGAACTTCAATTTCTGCTTTTCCTCACCACAAGTGTCAGCTAACCCGGTCTCCAAGTACTACAAGAAAGCAGTGTTTCAGTGATCACCTCCCATCCACTTAATAGCTCATACATTTTATTTATTCCAAAGTGGTGGACTGAACCAAAAACAACATAGAGGGAGTCAGAGCTGTCAAACAGAAGCAACTGCTACTATAGCTTAGGGAAGATAGGAATTCTAAGAACAGAAACATTATAAATCTTTATTCTTTTGTCTACACAAACATTACCAGATACTGCCCCAATACAGTGAAAAGCACTTCCTGTTAACTACATGTAAGCTCAATATTCAGTCTTTTTAACAGATTTTTGTTTCTTATGGAGTAGTGTTGCATAGACTGCCATTGGTCTAAGGCTGGTTCCAACAGTTCTTCGTAGGGAAATAAAGTAAACACACACAATATGAGATTGGGCACATTTAGCGCACAGCTGTTTTCAGTAACATCCTCTAGAGCGCTGAGCCTGGTACAAAGCTACAAGGACCACCACCTTAAACCCTGAAACCTGCAAATGTAATTTCTAAAGAGCCTGCCTACAAGAGAGGCTCTTTGCCTGTCTAAGCAAGATTTCAGATCCTAATTACAACTTTCTAGCTGGTGGCAACCAGGAGAAAGTTTTGTAGTAGTAACTCTTGCACATCTGTCCATTATACAACAGTTTAAGATAGCAAGCCAGTAATAGAAAGATGAGATTTAGTAATTTTACGTTGAAAAACAAGTGGCAGCCCTGTTATTGGATACATTACTCATAGTGGATACATTTATCTTCCTGGCATCCAACAGCTTCATATAAAAAAGAATGCCCACTTACTCTTCAGGCTTGCAAAAATCCCCAGTGGCTATGGTCTGGGAGGAATTTTACTAGCTCATTTTCTATTGACAGCACTGGCAAAGCATTAAAAGTGTCTGTGTTTTTCAATTTGCTTAAGGAGATTTTTACATTTCAGTACATAAAATCTTCTGATTCTAGTATTTTCAAGGGCACTGGGTGAAACATGAAGGAATTTTTATCACTTCACTGAAGATTTCTTTAACATTCTTTCCCACAAGAAAACCAACAGTGATGATGTGGAACTTCCATCACTTAAGTTCACTTTTGTATGAACATGTGCATGCTCATGCAAAATACTGAACCATCTTTAATTTTAATCTTTAATTAAACCAGGTTAATTTCTCCCTAAAAGTTACTTAATTTCTCATCAGGAAGTCGCATGTATTCTTTAAACAACTCCAGAACAAACAGTCTGGTAGCTGCTGAGAAACCAGATTCTGAGTTATCTGTCTTAAGTATGGACTAGTATTGGATCACAGACTTGAGAACTTGACTCAGCTCCATTTGCACAGCTTGGCTAAAGAGCTTGTCATGCTGTCTCCATGAGCAGCTGCCAAATAATCGGTGTGCCTTCCCAGAGCTGCAGTCAGATTTTGAAAGTTGCTACTGCAAACACCACGCAATTGTATAATCTGTACTTGTCTTCTGTAGAAGTTAGGAAGGTATTACTGATTTCTTGCGCAGTGAAAAGAGTAATTAAAAAAGGCAACAAAATTATCACTCAAAAACCTGAATAATCCAAAAGACTTATAAATGGGTGCCAAATACCACTTCCATTCTTCTCAAAACTTCTGCATGATTTTTATCTCTTCCAGTTTTTCTTGAACAATATTTATACTTCTTCCCTGGAAATACCACTCTGCAGCACTGTGTCCCAGAACCCTCCTCTTCCCCTCTGTCTCTAGGAGAGCTGGATGCATCAGTGAAACAACAAAAACAAGAATGCAAAAGACACTTTTGATTTTTTTTTTGTGTCCTGGAATGTAGGTCCTGCATAATAAGGTTTAAACGAGAATTTATAGCTACACAAGACATGCGAGCAGGACATCTTTTATTGGTTCTCCACCCCATTCAATCTACCCTTCATCACTGCTGTACTTTCTTATTTTTGAACAACTAGTCTTCCCAGTCATAAAAATCAGCTGCTGCTAAGAAAACTTCCAAAATTTTTTCTTTCACTCATACTTCACAAAGTATCCAACAGGAACACCACTGTCTAGCGTGTAGTGTAATATTGTGACACTTCATAATTTAAAAAAAAATAAATAAAATCAGTCATTTCTTCAGTTTGACTTGAAACTTAAGTTTGCACTCTGAATTTCACCTTAGATTTAGTTGCTATGATATTAGAGCAGGCTATCTAATAGTTTACTCAGTATGGTTTACAATGCTTGAAATGCAGGTAAGTAATCTAATGATTTCTCGGCACTGGATCATTCTTAACATCGCATTTCCAATCGTGACCAAGAAGCTTCTGGCTTCAAAGACCTGGATTACTTGTCACGCGCTCTTGGTATATAAGCTACACAAACCACACTTTCAACATTGAAGAAATCTTGGATAATACATGCAACTTTTATTAATGCCTTGTTTGTACCATTGAATTTCATGCTGACTTGGACTATTCAACTTTTCGATAGTGCTGGCTTTTCCAAGACATTGCAGGAAAAAACCCATTTTGCATTTAAGATTCTAATCCTCTGTGTTTCAACAGTCTTTGAACATTTTTCTTCCTTGTATTCTGAACTGCTCCACAGTTTCATGCCCAAAAATCAAACATGGAAAAACACAGACTCCCCTTTTAATAAGCCACTCATGTCACACTTTAAACTTCAGAGTTTCTACTTTGATTTTGTTGATGAGAACATAGCCATCAGGCTGATCTCACTCTCACTGTTTCAAATCTGATTTCTGCTGTGAAGTCATTCTGCCAAACTTTTTTTTCAAAGAAGGTCTGCTTCATGATAAGATAAGGCCACAGGACACACCTGTACAAGAAATTATTGCCACTCACCTCATGAAGGCCATCGCAGGTCAGCTGAGCAATCAGTACTTTTTAACTCTTTCCTACACATCTTTCCAATGCCTAGAGGCTTTCACAACGCAGGGGTATCTCTGAGCTTCTGAACTTCCAGCAGAACACATCAGAACTCTGTAAAAAGCATTCACAGCATTAAGCATTCTGGTAGGAAGAGCCCCACAACCCCCAAAATAAGGGCCACCACTGCTAGCAAAATTAAAATGCACTTTACACTTTCAAAAGTGCATCAAGGAAAGACTATACTATGTACAGCAAAGAGGAGAATATATTGTTATCCAATATTGAATATTCCTACAGAGGGATTCTCTCTACACTCTTGACACCAGATATAAATAACAAAAAGGAAAATGTACAAAGGCAAAACACATTTTTTCCCCATTAAAGTAGATTTTTATCTTTCCTGTAGTTGAGTATTCTGAAGCTGTAGGTATCTTTTTGTAATAGAGAACTCAAGAGGCCACTGCAGGAGAAATGTTACGTACTAATTACTTGCAGCACAGACGTAAGAAGTTAACAAGATAGAGAAAACAGTTAAACAATGCTAGAAGTGGCCATTATCATTTGTTTTTCCTCTTTCAATAACTGTCAATTTCTACATATTAAAATACAGAAGCATAAAATCTATTATGTAACTGCTCAACCATACAATTTCCACCAATATTTTTTTTCTGTTCTTGCAAAAACAGAGAGAAGTTGTATAACCAGCTCCTTAGCAGTCTAAGCAAAAATTCCTGTTTGCCTTTTTTGACACCATATTCATTCTGGACAGGAATGAATGGGCAACACGAAGGCAAAAAAAAAAAACAAAAAAAAAAGTATTACAACTGATCATCTCTGGAAAATTAAATTATCTGCATATGAAAAAAATGAATTCATCCATAGGCAAATACTTAAAAATTGAAAAGCAAATGTTTTATACAGAGTAAACATTTGATAATGCTCTTGCACCATGCTCTTGGGAAATCTTGTTGTCATGTTGGTGCTTGCTCAGTCATTGCAGACTTCTTGCCTTTGTCTTCACTGGCAAATGGTCAGACCACGCCACCCAAGTCTTGGAAGGCCAACACAGGGACTGTGAGAATGAAGACCTTAGGCCCACTGTAGGAGAGGATCAGGTTCGAGACCATTTAAGAACCTGAACGTGCACAAGTCCATGGGACCTGATGAAATCCATCCATGGTTTCTGAACGAGCTGGCAAATGAAGTTGCTCAGCCACTGTCAATAATATTTGAGAGGTCATGGCAGTCAGGTGAAGTTCCTGATGACTGGAAGAATGGAAATGTAACCCCCATTTTCAAGAAGGGGAAGGTGGAAGACCCGGGGAACTACAGACCAGTCAGTCTCACCTCTGTGCCTGGCAAAATCTTGGAGCAGATTCTCCTGGAAAGCATGCTGAGGCACATGAAAAACAGTGAGGTGGTTGGTGACAGCCAGCATGGTTTCACTAAGGAGAAATCCTGCCTGACCAATCTGGTGGCCTTCTATGATGGGGCTACGGGACTGATGGACAGGGGCAGAGCAGTTGATGTCAGCTGCCTGGACTTGAGCAAAGCATTTGACAATGTCACATCCTTGTCTCTAAATTGGAGAGACATCAGTTTGATAGATGGACCACTCAGTGGATAAAGAACTGGCTGGATGTCCACATGCAAAGAGTTGCAGTAAATGGCTCAATGTCCAGTTGGAGACCAGTAACAAGTGGTGTCCTTCAGGGATTGGTGTTGGGACTGGTCATGTTCAACATCTCTGTCAGCGAGCCAGACAGTAGGATTGATGCACCCTCAGCAAATTTGCCAATGACACCAAGCTGTGTGGCTCCGTTTGTACGCTGGAGGGAAAGGGTGCCCTCACATGCTTGAAAGGTGGGCCAGTGCCAACCTCATGAAGTTCAGCAAAGCTAAGTGCAAGGTCCTACACCTGGGTCAGCACAACCCCAGGCACAGCTACAGGCTGGGCAGAGAAGAGATTCAAAGCAGCCCTGCGGAGAATTACTTGGGGTGTTGGTTGATGAGAAACTGAACATGAAGTGGCTTCAGTGTGCGCTTGCAGCCCAGAAACCAACCATATCCTGGGCTGCATCGAAAGAAGCGTGACCAGTAGGTCAAAGGAGGTGATCCTGCCCCTTTACTCTGCTCTTGTGAGTCCTCACTTGGAGTATTGTGTACAGCTCTGGTGACCTCAACATAAAAAAGACATGGAGTTGTTGGAGCAAGTCCAGAGGAGGCCACGAAGATGATCAGGGGGCTGGAGCACCTCCCATGCTAAGACAGGCTGAGAAAGTTGGTGCTGTTCAGCCTGGAGAAGGGAATGCTGCATGGAGACCTCATAGCAGCCTTCCAGTATCTGAAGGGGGCCTACAGGGATGCTGGAGAGTGACTCTCCATCAGGGACTGTAGCAACAGGACAACAGGGAATGGGTTTAAACTTTTTCAAATCTAACCTGAATCTTCCCAGACTGTCAACTTAGCCACAGGGTACAAGGGGACAACGTGACCCTGCAGGGATTTAAGACGGAAAAACTTACCTACCAAATGAAGAAAGTATAGCAGGGAATGGTGGTAATGTCTACACTCACTAGTGTATATTCTCCACAAATTTCTTTTTAATCCATAAAGCCAGCTTGTGACTGGCAACTGCAGTCTTCCAGTGGCAAGGTAGTTGAATATGCGAATTGTGTTTCCCGGCTCCACTGGGATTCTTAGAACCCAGCACTGGAATGAGTCTTACCAGCTACCTAAACTGAGGTTCTCCCTTTCTGTTTAAATATTGTTGAACACTTCCTGAGCATGCATTAAAGACCTCTTCTTACTACTGAAGTCTTTTATAAGGCCTGAGAATATTTTCTGACAAGTTAGCACTGCAAGAGCTGTTTTAGCCTTTTGATGGCATTGACTTTAGGACTTTAGTCCTAGAAACTACTGCAAAGCAGCCATGATCTCTTAATTCACTCATTTTTTTTCACAAAATAAAATTCAACAGCTGGCAACTGACATCCTCAGATGAGAGCCCGATATTTCACACCCGCCCCCATAATATCATGTCAGATTATGATAGTTTCTTATGATAGGTAAATTTACAACTACCAGTAAGGGAGACTGAAGTTAATAATCTGACCAAACTCAGTATTCAGTGTCACTCTGGAAGGGCAGTGCAGTACAAACAGCTCTGGGTCCTCATCCCTTTCAGTAGTCATTGATTACCTGGGTCATTAATAAGCAGTCAAAAACTGAGTCTGTAATAAACATCTTGTTTTGTTCTACTTTGGGTGTGTGCTTAGTTTTCCTGAGTGAATTCCAACACCAATTTATAAGCCTGTAATTCCCTGATGTGCTTTCTTCAGCAAGAAAACCAGATCCTGCCCTTCCTGGCTTATGGCCTTTTGTTCCTTTTCCGAGCATCAGGTAACTACTCGATGAGTTTTGTCAGTGCCAATATTTGTGGCAGCATGCCACATGGTTACTGAAACTATCAGGACTCCTAAAAACAAGTGGTTTGGCTTTGGGCACAATTAGATTGAGCAATAGAAGAAAATAAAATGAACAAAAATGATTAAATATAACTTTAGTAGACTAAGAAATGTTAGAGTTGGACATACTTTAGGAGGGGATGTGTGTTGGACAGAAAGTTTGCAGATCCACCTGTTCTTTTCTTTCTCTCATATAGAGTAAGTGCCTGCTGTATGTAGACTATTCTAGTGATGTTATAGGAAAACCTAAGAAGCTGATCTTGAGGGACCATTGTAAGTAGAAGCTAAGTATCTTTGAAGTGCTTTGTGAGCAGTGAGTCATTAGTCTGATACTGCTCCTGCCCTATTGTCTCGAGTTGATTTGGAGCACTTTCAATACTAGGCTTTCTGCATGCCCTCACTGAATTCCCACCAAAGCAGCATATTATTTCCTTGGCTTTTTGTCTGCCTCATTTCTTTGCATTTTTCTCCTGCCACCCACCAGAGGTCAGTGTAATGCCAAGAATGCCAGGGAATAAATACAGGACAATAATGCCAAGTTTCTGCTAGTTGCTAGGATCATAGGGATTATTTGAGTGCAGCAGTTATCTGTATAGCAGATCACTTGTCTTTTGTCAGTACCAGTTGAATTAGGGGAACGGTATGAAGCTGACAATAGGTCAATGTGAAGTCACCTGTAGATGGTGAGACTGTTAGAGGCTGCCTAAACTCCAGAAGCACGAAGCTTGCTCTAGCTGTCAAAGTGTGTTAAGATCAATTAGCAGTATTCCATTTACTGTGGAGAGCCTAGGAAATGGCCATATCTTGCTAAACTCTTTTCTTAGTGGCTCCTTGTGCTAACATAGGTCATAATGTATTTGCAGTTTGAATGAAAAAATTGTTTGATACTCAGTTTCTTGCCTTTTATTTGGTTCTAAGTTCTTGTATTATGAGGCAGGATGAACAAGTTTCCATGATCTATGCTCTTATTATTGTACGTGTTATTGCCAGTTTTTCACAGAAGAAAGGCACTCCTGTCTTTCAGGCTCTCTTTTTCATAATTCTTCTTACATTTTCCTGAGCTTGTTAGAAAATAATTCTACCTGTTTTGAGATACAGTACCTGGTGATGACATGCAAAATTCCAGCTTAATCTGCACAACTGCAGAACCACTGTATTATATTTTTACATCTTCCGTTCACAAACAGACTTCACTGTTTCCCTTCCTTTTCCTTACAGTACTGTTCATTGACTAAAGGTCTTCACTGGACTATAGTGACAGGCCAGTTTCCTTTAGAACTGATGATATTAATTGAAAACATTTTAGGACTCTGACCAGTGAAGTTTTTTCTCCAGTGTACATGGGTTGGTTTTTTTTGTTGTTACTGAATGTGTTTTCCCATTGTATTTACCTATTCAACTGACATGTGCAGGCTCTTCTGAAGTTTCTCTCAGCTTCTATTGGTAGCCTGAATAACTATGTTTAGTCATAAAACCCAGTAAAATACTGGAACTTTGAGGATTCCCTTAAATATATGATAAGTCCGATGTGGTATGTGATAAACTTCAGAAATTTCTGTAGCCACTCCGTATCACAAGTCTGGTGGATTGCATTTGGAGCTTGTTTCCTCAGGGTGAAGGGTTTTTGCTACCTATTCTAGTTCTTCTCACTATGATCAAGACAAGAGACTAAGTTATCCTGGAGGAAAAAGAGGTTTTGAACAAATGCCTTTTCCCCTCTGTGATGTGAATCCACCAACTGACTCTTTCTTTTGTGGTACTTCTAGGACTGAAAATGTGGTAGGAATAAGCACAAGAAATAACCTAACCCAGGCTCAGGTTAGTGAACCAGATTTTCAGATGTTCTGAGCATCCCTGAAAGAGGAGTCACTTATTAATGTACCAGTGCGAAATCACAGACTGATCCCTTAAATATAATTTTAGGCTAACATGTTTCCACAGATAAATATCAAATAATTCTTACACTTACTGAAAAAGCCACCGAAAGTCAGTATAGGAATTGCTTGGTACAGAGGCCTCCATAGCAGCATGTATCTATTTACTCCTGAGCTAAGAAGAAAATTTAGTTGTGGCACAGAATGTTCTCAATACTGCTCAAGCAGCCTGGCATGCAGCTGAGCTGCACCATCTCTTGCTTGTGAGAACATGGCCTTTGTAAAGCCAAAGGATTGTTAATTTTTGTATAGGATGACTAATTCATTTCAGAGCAAGATGTGTGTATATTTGCACTCTATGGTATACACACGACATTTGTTTTAGAAAAGTTAACTCTAATTCCTGATACATTCGCGCATTCTAGAAATAGCTTTCATTTCCAAAACATTAGGTTATGTAAACATAAACCTACTCATCATTGCCAGCACTGTTACAGCTTTGAACTGTTTATTTGTTGTTGAGAAACTCAGTCAAGTTGGGCACTAAGTAAACATAATAAATGTTTCTCTAAATTACTCTGCATAATAGTGGTAGTACTGGTAGCTTTTCAGGGTGGCTAGTGAAAACAGTTTTCTTCTTCCCACTGAAGTTCAGTCTTAAGGTACTTTGCATGCTGGCCAGGAGTAGGGTGTTCAGTTCATTTGGCACTGGGCACATTTGAAGTATGACTTCTATGTTTTGCTTGACACCTTCTTCCTGTTTTCTTGGAATAAAATGCTGCTTCTTGTCCTGTAGAAATAGGCAGGACAACAGTGAGAAAGGTTACAATATCTTAACTTTTCTGCAGGGTGTGTTCTGTTTGCAGCATCACTTGGACAGGCCCAGGGCTGCTCGTGGAGGTGAAGGAGACAGGCATGATGAGTTTCAGTAACACTCGAAGTACAAGCTGTGAGGCTTTGATACCACACAAGCCTTGGGCTGATAAGTCAGGATGTTACTGTGACAAAGTATGTCAGCTGAAGGTTAGGGAATGTGCAGATGTGAAGCAAGAAGGCTGAACTTTTTGTCACCTGAACAGCGTGTGATCAGCATTGTGCTTGGACCATTGTGTGCGTGTTTAACTTGTGGGTCTTTCATGGGACTCAATGAGATCGAGCATGCCACGCTTATGCATATTGGGAAAGTACCAAATGTGGGAATAAAAGGGGCTTGACTGTAATAAAGTTTGATACAGCATCCTCACAGATCTGGGTCTGTGCCTTAATATGCCACAGCTACGTGTTTGTTTGTTCCCTGTTCTCCACTTTCTAGTGAAAAGGGGTGGAAGAGATCCCAGGTTTGTTGTGCAGCAAAGAGCTTGTTTATTGTCTGGAAAATGAGGAGAGAGCACCTAGGTAGCAGATTACCAGTAGGTTTTCTTGGCAGATGTGTTCTATAATTGTGGCTCCTCTGGTTTTATCAGAGTGGAGCCCAATAGTTGTGTTGCAATGTTATGCATCAGTGTCCTGCCTTTTTTTCTGTATAGGTTTAAGAGGTAGTCACCATTCCCTCTGCACTCACTGCACTTTTCTTGCCCTGATAAGGATGCTGGCATATCATTACTGTAAGAGCTGCTGTCTATGGTCAAGTGATTTATCTTGAAAGTCACTGAGTCTATGGGTCACTGGGAAGAAGGGGAAATGGAAACATAAGGTTTCTGGTGAGAGGAGTATTTAAAAATGGCCATGTCAAAACAGTTACCAAATAGCACTTTAAGTCTTGCATCTTGCCTTTTCTGTAGTGTTCTGACATTTCCATTTCTGGTCCTCATGTGCCCATGCTAGAAGTTCCTAGTCTGATGTGCTTAGGAACTGCCTAATTGGGACAAATAAGTAAAGAAGTGGTGCCCCTTTAAATCCAGAAAATTTTGACCATATCTGTGTTTGCTTGGTGGACATTTTTTCTAGTCAGTGAGCAGTGTTGGTTTTGCTAATGGTACCAATAAGCCCTATTTCTCAACCCCTGACCAGAAAAAGTAGTTATGCATATAGTACAGTTCTCTTCTGCCTATATGGTAACTGTGATGTTTCTGTGAAATCTGGAGTAAGTCAGTGACAATACTTGAGGGATCCTTCAAAAGGAGGCAGCTAGGTGCAGTCTGCAGCTGCCATAACAATTCATGCATCCTGTGACCTACTTCAACTAAGTCCTCAGGCATGAGGGCAGCTGGAAGGAAATTACAGGCAGGAGGAATTGCCTTGGCTTGCTGCAAATAGCCCACAGCACTGGAAATCAGTTTAATCCATGCACTTTTTTTCCCCCTTCTTTCTCCCTCTCCTTCTGCCATGCATGTCTACAATATTCTTTGATGACCATTGATCTTTTGCATGTTTTAGTCTATTTTAATATATTCTTTCTGATTAGGATGTAAAATCCCAGGAGATTTTTCTTCTTAGAAGGCAGCATTCAGAGAACGAAATGTTCAGTTGTTAGCAAGTGCAACAGTTGAGAAATAATGCTATCCGCTGGTGGTAAAACACAGCATTAACATTATTTTACACTAATGATGCTCATTAACCCTCACTATTGTAGTTTCACTGCAAAAATGTTGGCCTAACATAGGCTAAGAAAATCAGAGCTTTTCTTTCATTCTGTAATTGCACATCCAGTTTAATTAGGAAATTGCAGACTAGTAGATCCTTTCAGGCTGCAATAAGAAAAATGTCAATATTAATCTACATTATTTGTCCCATTCACTAAGAGCAATTATGAGCTATGAATTATGAATGATAGAATATACACTGTGGTATTCATCTGTACTGCAACACAAACAGGTTTTTAGTTATTGTCCCGTGTATTTGAATGTATTCACAAGAAAAATGGGATACAAGCTTTCACTTGTCCTCAAGAACTGGTTGCTTTAACTTAGACTGGAACAGCCGCTCGTCACAGGTGTCGTTTTTATAGAAGATGTTTGTGTTCAGGGCCTGTTGAGGACATACCCAGCTGCAACTCAGGCATGCACATTAATTGAATACCAGGTTTAGTCAACTGAGGGCCTAGATCACTCAAATACCCATGCCTCCTTCCAGATATACCTTCTCACTGGGGTAGATACAATGCCGAAACTCTGGAAAGGGAAGTGTAAGAATTTTGTTGTAGCCTTTCTGTTGACCATTGTAGATAGTCCTTTATTTAACTCTTCATCTGCAGGGCAGAGAGAGCTAGTCTTCAAAGCCACGAGCTA
Organism: Nestor notabilis; assembly: GCF_000696875.1. Taxonomy (NCBI): domain Eukaryota; kingdom Metazoa; phylum Chordata; class Aves; order Psittaciformes; family Psittacidae; genus Nestor; species Nestor notabilis. Next base: position 15,436 of record NW_009934900.1, read on the forward strand.
CATGATACCACTGTAGTACACTTAGCATTGTGGAGCCTGTATTCCTCTGTAGATCTGATCCCTGGTCAGGCAAGTCATGATTCTGCACTGGGACACAGTAAGACCTGTACCTTGATATTGGCATGATATTGTACTCGATATTGGCGTGAAGTTGGCAGCCTTTCAGAGTAGCCTCATACCTATATAAAAGCAGTTTTCGAACATAGATGTCACTATTTCACTGTTTGTTGGCCAATTTAACTATTTAGTGCTGGCTTTGTTTATCAGTGCGTACTTGCTGTTTCACTCAGACTTCGCAATAGAGGACTTTGCTGTTACCTGGTCAGGTTAAAATTAGTCATTTAAATGTTTAGAATAAGTGCAGGTTTCCAGACTTGACATGTAATTCCCTACTGGTGTCGACTTAACCATCTCAACTGGTTAACATCTAGAATATATACAGCTAGTCTGGAAGTTCGCCTCTAAACTAGCAACAAGATATGGCGTTTTGTGATGGTATTTTGCCCCAACTTACATTTACTTCAAATTTAAAAACTGCTCTGTCCCAGGAACTACAGAAAGTGGCTACAGGAAAGACTTTTGTTTCTCAGCAGATCTATCACTGGATTTAGGTAGGATAGGTTAAATGACCATTAACCAACTTTTCCTCCTGTTAGAGTCAACTTGTCTAGAAGGAATATATTGAATCTACTTTTCATGCATTCTTCATAGTGTTGCTTACAGAATGCCAACTTGTGTAAGTCCTTTGAAAACAATGGGTTTCCCTATTCCTGCACAAAGGCAAAATCTCTCTTGCTGAGTATTTGTTACTATCATCATATGCAAACAAAAATTAAAACAGCTTGCCTTTCAATTCCTATGCTAAATCCGGGCTTGTCAGAAATCACTTCACTCTAATATGGACATATTGAGATGAAGGTTCCAGGAAAATAGTAAATATAGAATGCCCAAAACACTTGCCTGAGAGATACAAGTTAAAAAAAATATTACGTTATTCTTTTAATATGGAGTTAGAAGAGACAAATTGGAATGTCTCAGTTACAATTGATAGACTTCAGAGATGAATGCTTTTACTAGCCACAGATACCAGTTTTGCTTGTTTGTGACAAGTTTGAACACCACATTTTGCCTTAGTGTCTTCTCAGGTTTCCACTGCTATATACAGTCTGTTACCCTGATAGTTGTGAACTCGTTGTCTTCTCTCTTCTGCCATTGAAGTTTGGCACAAGCATCACTAGGTGTTATGCGATAGAAGGATATGGTATTACTGTGACTGAGGAGGGATTCCTTGTGGAAGTATGAATGCTGGAAGTATTATGTCAACTGGAAGCTTTTTTCTTCCAGCTGGAAGCTTTTCTTTATCTACGTATTTTTTAATTGTTTTTTTTTCTTTATTGAAACTGAAATGGCAGTCTGCAAGCAGGCACTTTGCCACTCCAGCAGATGGACAGGAACATGAGTAGCCAAGAGACTAGATCTGTATGCATCTCAAACCTTTGATGATCTGATTCCCCAAAAGAGCTGTCACTGTAGTTCTTCATAGGGAACTTCCTTGGCATATGGCTGTAAGGGAAATAGAATATTATCATTAATTACTTCCAAAAACCAAGCTATCAAAATTATCGTGCAGTAAAGTTTCTTTTTTTTTTCACTCTGATGACTATGAGGCAGAGTGTCTGGAGTTAACAAAAAATCTTCGATGTTGTGTGCTGAAGGAAAGAGTAGAAGATGGCTACCATGTGCCATGCCAGAATTGCAGCTGAGTAGCTTAAAAGAATGATAGATTTACTTCCTCAGCACCACCTTTAAATTTTTTTTACTGTTTAAAGCTAGTAATACTTCTAAGGACCAACACACCTTGAAATCTCTATCCAGTATCCTAATATATGGTAAATAATAATTGATAGTCCCACATCCCATGACGTGTTTAAAACTCAGAAGCAGACAATAGGCAACTGGTGCTGGAGTAATCAAGCATCTGGAAAACAGGCATACTTAATATAGATACTGGCTATGACAAATGTATATAATAATAAGTTTTATTTAAACATGGTAATTGTTAGAATTTCTGCATTTCATATACTATTTTTTTTAGAACTTTTCCCTTGCAAGAAATTCTTCAAGCCTCACATCTGTTTCTCTCAATGGAAGTAGAGTGTAAAAAAGTCTATGGTTTAAACCTTTGCTTAAGATCTAATCATGTCTCCAGCTAATTTTTTTTTTTTCTAAAATTATTGTTACAGTTGTTCTTTTGCTAGCCTGTTTTCCTAAGGAAACTAAACCTTTGTGATCAGACTTGACCTGGCTGACAAGCGTTGTGATCTGGCTGGCAGGCCTTCTCATAGTTACTAAACTCTTTTGGATGTTTTCAGCTGATTTCAAAGGTGAGGAAAAAGAAAAATATTAAAATGAAGTATACTCCTGCAGATCTAATGAAAACTATGAGCTTTGCAGAAGGAAAAATTCTCACTGAGGAAAAAAGACAACTCAGCTGTAAGATGTTCTCTTCGGCAACACAAAAGCTGGCCAAAAGTCAGACATACAGTTGTTTATTAACAGCTGCATGTTCTGTCTCTTGCCATGTGAGGGTTTTGTCTGAGGGTGCAGAGAACAAGGCTACAACCCCACAGGAAGCTCTTTTTAGTTCTGCTACCCACAGAACACCCTGTAATGCTTACACCTTTAGATGATGATAAAAATCAGTATTTTCAAGACAGCAATTGATCCAATGCAAAATAGTATCTTTCTTCGAGACTGCTGATGTGTTGGGCTGGCCAAATCTACATGGGGAACATTAGGGAACATTAAAACATAACAATTAATAATACTCAGTCAGAACAAACAAGAACATCACGATGTTGTAGGGCGATAGAAGGTTGGGTCTAAATCTTGACTTTCTTCTTTCCCACACATTCAGAGGAATGTGTGCCCTTTACTTATGCAGACACCTGTGAGGTACTGTTAAATTGGACAATTAAGGTATTTACAATAATGTAGCCTTAACACTGTGCAGCACTGCAGAAGCTAGCTGTGCAAGTGTTTATTTATGGGGAGATACTATACTGAACCTCACACTGCTGCAGTTACAGTTAGGGAAATCTTTCTTTGACTGCAAGATAGAAATGTCATTGCCACTGCACAGAGCACTGAAGTTGAGCATCAGATAGTTCTTTTGCCCTTGAAACTGGGGAGTCAGAGAGTGTGTGTGTGAGGCCCACTAATTGGTAAGTACTGATGCTGAAGTCTAGCCATACATATGCTAATGCTCATTCTGGATGCTTCTCCAAATCCTGAGTTGTTCATGGATACACTTTTTGATTTTTGGAGCTAATCTCCTTTTTTATTTTCTACAGATAAAATAAGAAACATGCAAGGCCCTCTTTAAAGAATTTGTTATATCTAGGCTGATTTTTCGTCTCTCTCTGTCCATTACCTCTCCATTCTCAGTATTGCTCAGATGACTCAAGAAAGAATAAAGCCCTGCTGTCCTAGGTGTGAATAAATCCTTAAAAATGCCCTTTCCAGCCTCAAGAGCTTGTTATCTGAAGGCCTGATCCATAGTGAAGAGATAGAGAAAACAGTGTCATTAGATTACC
>NW_009934900.1:19062-22257 GCF_000696875.1 Nestor notabilis
GGATGCTGTTACTTGTATGCTTAATGTTAAAAGTGCATAACTAAAAGATCTGGGCCTAAGAAAGTGAGTGATTTTAAAATGAAGAGAAGAGTAATACAATTAAATCTAAATGTTAAAAGTAATCTGAAAACACATCTATATACTTTTATATTCTTTACATTGCTATTACGTACCTATTTAAGAATTGAAAGTGAAAACAGATACCAGCTAGCTTAGGTGTGAAAAGAATTTACTTAAAAGACAAGTTTGTTACTGAAGGAAAAATAAAATACCCTTGGATTTTTTTAGTTTTAGGTAAACAGTACAGTAGCTTCTGAAGAAACAATTGACTGCTAGGGTGATTGCATAATGCACCACATAACCAAACCGTTTTCTCTAGAAAAAGGCACTTGAAAGCAGATTGGACCAGGACACTGTTTTATTAGTTCTTGGACATCTTTCCTCTCTTTTTTTTTTATTTTTTTTTGTTGTTGTAGTGCACCATACATGCTGTGTATTCGAAATAGTATAGAAGCCATAGTTTTAGAAGGATAGCTGTGTTTTAGGCCTAGGTTAAAAAAACTGTCAGAGAAAGCACTGTTTCTAATAAAGGGGTACTCACAAACTTATGTCCTTTTTCCCCTGGAATAACTCTACTGGACTCAGATGCAAAACTGCAGATTTAGACAATGTAAGTCAGCTCAGAAAGTAGGCATTTGTCTATTGTCATTATCTGATCTTAGAAAGGAATACAGTTAATGTTAAAAAGAGGCCACAGCAGGCCAGGTTTGCAGAAAGCTTAATTTATTCAATACAGAAAGCAAGGACCAGCCACTTAAAAAGGCATGTGACTAAGATGACTCACTCCTGGCAGCAACATGCTATGCTAGAAAGGAAAATCATCTTGATTCCAGTGCTGTAATACTAAACAGAAGCTCATATATACCATCAAGAAGATGAGAAGACTTAGGTGTATAGGTTCAGGTGAATTTGAGGTTTGGCATTTCCTTTATGCCTGCTTTGAAATGATCTGGGAGAAGTTCAGAAAAGTTTGCATAATAATGCAAAAATAATTATGTTGCATCATAAATAAAGTAATATTTTCGCATGATAAAATCATGTCCTTGCATATACATTTTTATACAAGGTCATTACATCAAAGCCTGACATGATTTAAGTGCAGCATTACACAGATTTACAAATGGACCCTTGTTCCAAGAAGAAATAAAAGACAAACTCCATGTACTTCATTTTACAGGACAAGTATCTCCTTAGTCATATGTGCTAACAGCTGATGGAGATGCTGGAGATCATATAGAGGGCTTGGTACAACTTTGGGCAGGTTAAGAGTGTGAGGGAGTGCTGGAGTTTTCTTCCATAGTAGTGGAATCCTTCGTAATTACGATTCTGCCTTTTTGTTTTTACCTCTATGCAAATACCAACTGCTTTAAATAGATTTTTAAAGTAGCTTGTGGTGTATTTTGGGTTTTGTCATAGTTTAAGCCCAGCCGATAACTCAGAACCATGCAGCCACTCTCTCGCTTTCCCGCTTTTACCCTCCTGCTCCCAGAGGGATGGGGAGGCGAATCAAAATAATATAACTCCCATGGGTTGAAGTAAGAGCAGTCCAGTAACTAAGGTATAATACAAACCACTACTACCAATAATAATAATGATGATAAGGGAAATAACAAGGGGAGAGGATATAAAACTAAAAGGGGGAAAGGAAAAGAAAACAATAAACACAGATACAAAATACAATTGCACACCACCTGCAGTGACCTGGCCCTCTGGGTAGCTCCCCCAGTTTATATACTGGGCATGATGTGCTGTGGTGTGGAATACCCCTTTGGCCAGTTTGGGTCAGCTGTCCTGTCTCTGCTTCCTCCCGGCTTCCCCTCCTCCCTGGCAGGCCATGAGAGACTGAAAAGTCCTTAATTGGAGTGAATATAACAGCAACAACTAAAAACATTGGTGTGTCATCAGCACTGTTACGAGGCTGAAAGTCAAAAACACAGTACTGCACCAGCTACTAAGAAGGAGAAAAATAGCTGTTACAGCTGAATCCAGGACAGGTTTTATTATGCAACTTATTATATACAGAGGGGAAGAAAACAAAATTAAAGAAGTGCAGAGCTAAGCCTTGTCATATTGAAGATAGCCCTTATTTAGTCAGAATTTCAAAGCAGCCATGAGGCCAAGGCTTGTTGACTATTATTTGCTACAGTTCAGTATGGTTCACTGAACTATCTGCACAAAATGGAGCTAATGGAGCACCTATGACTTTTACTGAAGTTTACTTGTTTGTAGGTGTTTGTGTGCTTTGCTGTCTGGGTAACCTAACACCAAAATCAAGCCTTTGTGTGAAGAAAGATATTCACCATGTATTTATCTCTTATAGTCTTGGTACAAAAGGTCACTTGTAGGAATTAGATTTTGCTCTGAAAGATGGCACATGCAGATTATGAATATTAGGAATATTCTCTGGATTTTTAATACTTATAAGTGCACTCTTGGATTTTGGGGATTTTTTTGTCATAAATATAAATCAGCCATTACGTTGTGCAAAAGAAAATGTATTTTCTTATTTGGACTTGTCATGTTTTGTATAGTGCTGCAATACTGAGGTGTTCTCCAGGTTAAACATCAGTAGAGAGTTTATCCATGTTGTGTTCCATCCGGTCTACCTATAAGTTTGTAGGTATGCAGGATAAGTCATGTGATAAATAGTCTAACCCCCTACAATTTATCTGGTGACTTCAATCATAGCAATGTGCAGCTCCCGTTAATTTACCATCTATGAGATTTATTTCAACTTTTGAAATGTCTAAACATGAGATGGTCAAGTTTGAGATCCTCAAGACAGGTGTGCAGCAAGCTCACTGCCCGGGACTTCAAGAGAGCAGACTTTGGCCTCTTCAGGAACCTGCTTAGTAAGGTTCCATGGGATATAGTCCTAGAGGGCAGGGGGGCCCAAGACTGCTGGCTCATATTCAAGGATCACCTGCTACAGGCTCAGGAGAGTTGCATCCCGACTAAAAGGAAGTGCAGCAGGAGGGCCAGGATGGATAAGTAGCTGCTGAGGAAACTTAGGGGGAAAAAAGAAGCTTACAGACAGTGGAAGCGAGGACAGGCAACCTGGGAAGATTACAGGAAAGTTGTCCGGGAAGGCAGAGACCAGGTCAGAAAGCTAAGGCCCAGTTACAATTAAATCTG
>NW_009934901.1:0-30185 GCF_000696875.1 Nestor notabilis
GGCGCCGGTGGCGGTTCGCAGCTCCCGCAGAGGGAAAGCCCCGTTAGGTGCCTGTGGCCCCGGGCGGATGATGCCCGGGGTGCTGCCTGGCAGCCCCCAGGGCTCAAACCGGGGCGCCGAAGGGCTCTGCCAGGGCACCTTGGCCCCGTCTGGCCTCACCCATCCTTTCCGCTGATGCTTCGAGAGACCTTCCAGGGGGAAAGCCCGGGGAATAAAGTTTCACGTTGCCTCTTTGGAGCCCCGAGGGCACTCACTTGGCCTTGCCCGGGGTGAGTTTGCTTTGGGGTCAGGCGATGCATCCCCCCAGAATCTCCCTTCTCAGTGGTTTATAACTTCAGAGCTACAAATTCTTGTTGTGTTTCAGTTTGACATACCGAAGGAGGAAAAATCAGCGAGGGAAGGGCGAAGCGTGTGTACGGGCTCTCGTGCTTTTTCCTGACTTTGCATTACTTTCTGTAGTAAACAAGAATTTTGTCCCTCTTCGGGTGAAGCTGTAGTTTTATGTCTTTATTGAAGATTAACTCAAATAGCATAAAACCAAGTTATATCACGTAAGAAACTTTTTCTTCCCCGGAGACGGGCACAAACAATGTTTGTGCGTCATTTAGTGAGTTTCTAGGAGATAGACTATTAAGACCAAAGAAAAAAAGGGGGAAAAAAAAAAAAGAAACAAAAACCACCAGAAAACCCCAAGAATACGCTTGACGTTGTTTTGGTAGATTTCAAAAAGACAAACGGGACTGGATTTAAATAAAACTGAATGATCTGGTTGGGCTCAGAAGTGGTCTGTTGAGAAGAATGTTGATGCACATATGTTTGCAGTAGATAAAATAAAACAGTGCTCCTTTATGAACCGTAGAGAGTGTTATTATCCAGGGCTAAGACTAAATCGTTGCATTTAAGTGAGCGACTTAAATGACTGACAAGATCGAATTCACTGGCAAGACACTTGGTTAATTTGCAACCAAGAGCAAGAATTTGTTTCCTTGAAAAACAAAGTACCTAATGCTGTAGATATTAAGATCCGGAGCTACCAGATCAGGTTTTGACAGTAACTTTAACACTGTTGCTCCAGCCAGCACCCCTTGCCTGAGCATGGGCTGAGGCAGTGCTCGCTTTTCACTGCCACATCCACTGCATCTCCCATCAGTGCATATATTTGTGACAACATATTTTTTTCCATAGTTGGCCATAGAAGTGTGTTTGGGTGTTCTCTGGTCTCGAGGAGAGACCTGGCTTTCCAGGGGCTGCGTTGGGCTTGTGTGTAAACACCTCCAGCCTTCCTTCAGCTCTGGGAGCACAAAGCTCCACAGTCCGCAGGGCGAAGGCGCACTGAGGGGGACTGTTTTGGTGATGAGCGACAGGGAACGAACGGACGCTGGTATGTGGAAAAGCCAGGTTGTTGTGGTTTCGGGATTTTTATTCCAAACGAGCCGTAGGAGGGGGTGGTACGTTATTACCTCAACTTCCCATCGATTCGGATTTCTGCCCAGGGATCGTAAGGAGGAAATGCATTGCTAGGCCCTGTTTGCAGTGCGGATGCTTACGAAACCAGCCAGGCAATCTAATATTGATTCATCATTTTCAGTATACAAACATACTTAAACTCCACCATGGAGGATTTACTAGCCAGAAGTGATTTTTCCGTTCGATTTGTCTTTCTCTAGGTATATCTGAAAATATAGTAAAGATGCTTTTGGTATCAGGAACTGCCCATACGTAGTTGAACTAGACTGAGAACTTGGTACAGCTTTTGCCATCGTATTTTAAAGGGGTTTGATTCGGGCTGACGCCCCACTAAATGTGGGGGCTCTACTACCAAGGTTTGGTGCCAAATCTTTCCTTAATAGTCCTGGTAATTACTGCTGACTCATGCTGACATGTGAGTTTAATTAGCCCCAGCTGGAATGTAAAGGATGTGGGAGTGTCTCTTTGTGCCCAGAGACAGCTAGGACAAAGCAGATTTTGGAGGAAATTTTAAGGAATTGTCAAGTTGGGTAGGAAGTGTCAGCCAGGGCTTTTTATTTATTTATTTATTTTACAGTAATGTTTGAATAACCAATAAAGTTGATTCTCAGGAAGGGGGTGAATTTGGATAACATGGGCTTGTCTTCACTACAGAATAACTGGAGTCCTAACTCAGACGTTGCTTCTAATTTGACTCATGTCCACACACACACACAAACTCGTTGCTGAAGAGTGGTGATGTTTTCAATTTGAGTTGGCTTACCCATGAGGAATAAGCTATAGCTCAGATAACCACAATTCATCAACTGCTAACACAATCTGCTTGAATGGCACAAGTGGGATTTTGCTCAACTCTGGCTGCTCCCACTTGAACCAGGGTTACCTGGAGGGCTGGCAGCACCTGCCTGCTTCCCTGCTATGGGCAGACCAAAGGCATCATCAGTCCTGCCATGAGGCAAGCAACGGGATGTTTGTCAAAGGGAACGTTCCCACGCAATTCCTGTCTAACTGCGTGTGTATGACAGCTCGCTGGTGGTGGTCACCATCACCACATGGGCATGGCGAGCAGGACAGGAGGACTTGGCAGCAGTGCAGCGCTCACCGATGCTCAGGATCGGGCACAGCTGCAACAAGATGTGAAAAGCAAAGAATGGTGTCCACCCCAGAAATTTGTTTCCTCCCAGCTACCAGCTGGTGCAAGAAGGTCAGTTGTATGTCAGAGATATATGATAATATATATATAAATAAATTCAGCTGCACTTGGCTAGCAGAAACAAGATCTGCTTCTTTGGGAGAAACAGTTCTGTTGCTGGCTGTCTATGCAAACTGCTACTAGGAAATGCAGAGCAGGATTTCCACAAACGTTTTGAGGTCGAAGCAAAGAAGGTGGGCACAAGAGCAAATGTGCAATCTTAAGTGTACCAAGTGGATGCTTTTTTTAAGAGGAAGGAAGCTTCTGGGTCTGCATAAAGAATGCAAGTTTCAAGGTACTTCACAAGGAATTTGAGTCAGAGTTAGGGACCAGCTGAATATCCTGAGACAGAAATGCTTTAGGAGTATGCCTCTGTCAGTCCAGAGCTCCCACAGAGCTGTTGACAGTCCTTTTGGATTTAGTTCAATTTACCTTCAGAGTGATAATCTTTGAGGTTTCTAAAGCAGTTGTGGCTGCGTTGTGCTGCTGTCAGCGTAACAAATACACCATGGGTAACTGCAGAATTTGAGTGGATGGATTGGCAGGATTGCACAGGTGGGGTGGACAAAACGGTGTCAACATAATGCCAACTAAACGCACCCCAAGTATTTATGACCCCCTGAGGTCTGTAGCGCCAGTAATACAACCATTTCAGTGTAGACAAGGTAGGATCTGTACCTGTGAGTGCCGCCCTCAGGTACGCAGGCAGGCAGCAAGAAACCCAGTGTATCTCTTTTGCCTTTGTTTTTAGGACCTTATGCTGGATCTTATCCTTTCCCTCTGATAGGTGCCTTCTGGCGTTCAGCAGCAGGGCAAGTGCAGGATGATGGTTTAAATTCATGTGAGACAGCAGAGCTTAGCCGCCTGTGTCAGTGGAACACCTTTAATCCGAGTGCCTGTGAGCGAAGCATTTAGTCTGTATCCAGGAACTTGTTGTGGGATGAGATTGCTTTGGGCTGGCCCAAGCTGTCTACAGTTTTGAATCAAGGCTGCATCTGCAGACAGTGAATAAATAATTTGCATGATGCAGTCTATTAAGCTGAGGCTGCAAAACGTGTTGTCGGCCATCATGTAGTTGACCTGTCCTGTTACTGCAGTGGTGCCTGGTGCAGCAAAGCTATTGCTCTGTATTCAAAAGCAATATCCATGCATGCATATTACTTGTTTATTCCTTAAACTTGATTTGCATTGATGCTGAATGGTGGTCATTTCAGTAGGTTTAGCTTGCTGAAAACGTGTGCTTAACATAAAATCGAATGTTGTCAGTCATTAAAGACTGTAAAAATCCACCACTAGTGGATTTCTTCCTCTTCTATAACGCTGGAGCTGAGACAGAGTGCAGATGAATATGTGGCAGTTTTGGGGTCATTGTCTCGCTTTCCTGGCAGCTGTTTGCTGTGTTTGGTAGTATACTGATCCCTGGGAGTCATGATGCCGAGTAGCCTCTCGAACTTCTTCCTTTGTTGAAACTGCAAATATTATGTGCTCACCTCAGAGTCAGGGCAGCATTGTTTGGAAAGCGGGCTCTTCTTTGCCTCCTTGTCTTTCACAGGGATTTGCTTCTCCAAAATGTGTTTTCCTGGTGTCTGAGAACTCCCAGTGCACTTGTCAGATTGAGTCTTCCTCTCCTTGCCCTCAGATGAGGAATCATTCCGCAACCACAGTAGTTTCTTCTCATTTCAGGCCATTTCTAGAGAAGCAAAATTGGCTGAGGTTGTTCTGTGGATGCTAGAGATTTTGGAGGGTTATATTGAGAAGACTATCATGCAGGTTGGGAGTCCACAGGGGGTCTGTCAGAGCTGTTCCCTATTTCATGAATGGCTCATATGATGGGTGAGAGCATGTGGGCATTCAGCCTGCAGAGGTCACCAAGCTGAAACAGGTTTCAGGCACCCTGGAAGACAAGAGTCAAATTCAGAGTGATTTTGACAGTCACGGTCTCCAGAAGACCAAGCAGGATGTGAGTCTGTAAGGTTTTGTGCAAAGGTTTATCTTCAGTCAGCAATAAATCATGTACTCAAGTACAGCACAGAGAATGGCTGGCTAGGCGACACAATCTAAGGAGAAAAGGATGTGGAAATTCGGTGGATCACAAACTAAACATGAGTCAGTAGCACTGCATTGTTGTGAAAATGGTGTGTAAAAATGGGAGTGTAAAAATAGGAGTGTTTTTCCTAAGATTTACAAAGAAACATTTTGTCCTACTCAGAACCAGGTATGTTTTTAGCTGGAGTATTGCCCTCCAGCTAAGCAGGCAAAAAAATCTCTCCTCTACATGGCAACTGGGGAGATTCCTGAAGATTTTCACTCCATGAAGAATTCCTATTTATTGCTTTTCAGGAGTGGATGAGAATCAGCAAATGTTAAACTAGCTGCTTTATTAGTGTCAGGTGGTTTTAGATGGTAGCAAATGCTTTGTGACAAATTATATTGTGGTAGGATGTACCCATAAAATAAATTGGCTTTTTTATCTTAGAGGCTTACAAAAAGTTCTGGGAATTTTGAAGGCAAGAGGTGAAATTTCCCCCCATCTCTTGCCCTAATTATATGAAGTGAAATACTTGCAGTCATTACTTGTTCATGAAAATCAAATTTAATTAATCTTTTAAAATCTAAAAAGATATGATGAAAAAATTAATGAGCACATAGAAAATACTATTGCTCGGGTTATTAATGAGAATAAATAGTAATATATTGATTACTTTAGGCTAATAACAGATATAAATAGTATTAGAAGGCAGAGTTGTACTGCAGAAAACTTGCAAATGCATTTAAGCGTATATTTTCCTGTGGAAATATGTCTCTAAAACAGTGAGAATATTTACAATAGAAATTGCCAAAGATTGTCAAATAATGAACAAAGAAAAGGTAGATATGTCTGAAAGGTAGATCTCAGAAACAGAATAGGAATCAGTATGTTATACTCCTTAGAAGGAGATACTTGTGTTCCTGAAGAGGAAATTGTATACTTACACATCCATAGTTAAGGACCTGCAGTAAATTTGAGTACGCATCCAAACCAAGGTGCTGGAGTAGAACCTTGTCAGTGTAGCAGGCAAAACTAGCCAGCCTTTCAACCAGTATAACTTGTTTAGCTACATTTATAATCTCAAAAATAATAGCTACATCAGATTTTAGTTTTACTTTTGTCTTCAGGTTCTGTATCAGAAAAAACAGAAACTTTTCAGGTTTCATGCCGATTTTCATGTACATCATTAAGCTGAAGACTTGCAAGAACTGAGCAAGACCTTGACAAGTCTGATGCCAGCCTGGTGCTCAGGGTGCATTTCTAAACTGTGACCTGCTGCTTTCAAATGCTGCAGTGTTTCTTACACTGGTAGCAAAAACATTTTAAAAGACTGAATTGCAGCGATAGCAATAACAACAGTGTCAGTTTAAGCATCAAACTAACATAAATTGCTCAGTTCTGGGAGAAAACATTCCATGTTCCATTTCAGTTTTTCTCTGCATTCACATTTTCCATCTCAAGTTTCAAGAAAAGCAAACACCTTCTTTTTCCCTGAAAGGTTTGATTTGGTGTTGTTTTGTTTTGTTTTGTTTTGTTTTTTTCCTGTGGATCTTCAGATATGTAAGCTCTGCTCAACCTCTGTTACAGGGCTCTTGGAATTTCATCCTTTGTTTCTCCTTTTCTTTCATTGAATGACTGAGGAGGAGGAACACAGAAGCAGCAAAGCCAGGAAAAGAGTGGGATTGCATCTTCCCAACGAGCTGATGTTACATCTAGGTTTATAAGTGTGTTTTCTCCCTGCTCTTCTACTCCTACACACACACATTTCATAATAACTTTTATAATAATAAAGACGTCAGTCCCCATTTTGCTGGCCTTAGATTCAGCCCTGTTTTACTTCTTTTCTGGGGAAAATGTTGTACTGGTGTCAGAAGCTCCTCTGAGGCTGTGTCTCTGAGCCAGAGGCAGTCACTTCTTTCTCTTCCCTCTTCTACTGATACAGAAATATACAAACATATGACATCATGTCTATATGAAATATGTATGTATGAAAAGATAGATATACAAAATATATGAGCTGTCACATATGTTGACTCCTGTCTGTTCTGCACTGGATAGAAGGGGTCCAACCTTTTGAGAAGCCTTTTGTGGAAAAGAAGAGAGGAATTGGGGAAATGGGAGTGCAGTTATGGTATATGGGAGACTTTTTTGAAAGACTTAGAATTGTATCTTGGCCAGCCCGCAGAAGGGGATCACCAGCTTCCTGGCTACTGTGGAGAGTCTCCCTGATTTTGATAAGTGATCCTTCCCTGATAAAAAATCCATTTAAATTAGTTCTGTTTTGGCTTTATGGTAGAAAAACTAAATGGTTTAGAAAACTAAACATGGTTCCTAGTGTTTCACTATTTCTGTCTCATCTGTTCAATCCTTGAATCTATCTGAAGCCTCCCTTTGTATAAGCCAGGGTTTCTCATCATGCTGTTGGCATTTGCTCCAAAATTGCACCACACTTCTAGTTTGGACTGGTGGATGCAGGAGGATAAATAGTCTTATCAAAGATCATTCATGTAGTAGTTCAAAGAGAACCCCAAGCCCCAGACAATCAAAGTCAGGCTATTAAAACATAGGTGGTTGTGAGAGTGACACCAGGAAAGGTAAGTGAACTTACAAGAGGATTTGGAGGACAAGCACAGTTTCATAGTGCAGAGCTGCATTTGCAACCTGTGGCTAGTACTGCAAGTCGAAGTGACGTGCCTAGTTGAGCCCATCATGGTGGTGTACGGGTGCTGAAACATGTAGTGCCTTATTATGGTGGAACAGGGAAGTGGGAATGAGGATAAAACAACCCAAAAAGCTGCCAATGCAGGGCCATATGTGTCTAGTGAAAACAGTGACACAACCCTTTCAAAGTGATACTGTTATCTTTTTTTTTTAATCTAAGGGCATTTATCCCTCACAAATGTGGCGTAGTCTATACAAGCCAATGAACTAGACAAACTTGACTAACTAACTAAATCTAGCAGCCTTATCGTGACCGCACAGAGCTAAGTCTGGCCAGAACCTATCTGAAAAGTTATACATAGACTTGATAAGTACACTTGAGTTGTTAGCTTGTACTGAGCTCTGTGTTGGCAGTGTAAAGCTGCTCCCGAAACCTGAACTAGCTATAGGTTGAAGACAGCTGAACTAAGGCCGTACTATACTACACATTCATAGCAGAAATATTTCATTGATCTATCTCACTAGTTTTAGTCAAATTTGATATGGAAATGATGCTTGTGCTTTCGCAGCATCTGCTTTTCACTCTCCAGAAGTTACTTTGTTTTACCTGTTAGTCAGGTTCCAGCAAACAGAGGGACAGAGATCTCAAAGATATTATGTTCCTGGGAGTTTAAAGGCAAAACACACTGCATTAATATCCCTACTGAGGGTGAGATTGCAATGTGAGATTGAGTGTCTTGTTAATCATCAAATAATCCATATGCTTCAGACAATATCTTAAAAGCTGCAGCTGTAACAAAGCTTTTCATCACTGCTCACACTTTACTATGGAAAGGGTAGTCCAGTTGCTGTGGCAGTCCCATATTATAGAATCACAGAATCAGTTAGGTTGGAAAAGACCTGTAAGATCATCAAGTCCAACCATTCCCCCAGGATTGCCAAGTCCACCACTAAAATGTTCTCCTCAGACTGTTCTGTGGCAAAGACAATGGAGGACAAAAGTCGAGCCTGGTAGAAAGAGATGCCACTAATTATAAAGTAATGTGCCAACCATATGCCCAATCTGATTTTTTGAGTGTTTTTATATGTAGTATGGTCCTTATCCTTCCTGAAGAGACATTGTGTACATGTTAGAAGTGCTAAAAACAGCTTAATTTTTAAAACATTACTTAAAAAAACCCCATGTATCTAAACCTTTTTGAATGGTTAGTTATTTAAATCCTTAAAGCTCAGAAAAGTCTCCTTGAACTTAATTTCAGGCTTTCTTATATAAACAAATAAAGAAAGGAGAGCTGATGAGGTAACTTAGTCCCCAAATGAACTTGTTTGTGAGGGAAGAATAATGATTGAAATTTTTGTTCTGCTAAAGGTTCCTGCTTACAGGAACCCTGTAACAAAGGGCTGCCATGTTTCAAAGTCAAGCACTTGCAAATTAGGAAACCCGGGAGTTCAAGATGAAATGTGGATTCCTCACCCATGTGGACAGGCACTAAACTTAATCTCATACTAAAAATAGAAGTTGCGCATTTTGGTTTTATTATCTTCATTCACCTTGTGGTCCCAGCTCTGTTGAAATCCTGTGCAAACACAGTGCTATAAATTTTGTCACAGAGTGTTCTGTGATAATTGTGACTCTAATATCTAAGTATATCAAACCCTCACTGAATTAATCTTTATTATACTGCTGAGACATATGGTCTTATTAGTAGAGACAGATCTGAAAGATGTATTCTCATTTACTCAATGCCAAGCTCTTGGGGTGATTTTTCAGAAGACGCAGCTTTTGGTGTGTGTTGATACAGTGCGGTCCTGGGTACCTTCATCTGAGGCACTGAATGCTCATCTTCTCTAGGAATTAGACCAAGGCTGCCAAAAAGTGAGGGTTAATGCCTCTGATGTTGCTGCTGTACTTGTGTTCCTTGCATCATGCAGCCCTCATTCCTACGGCCCCAACACAACCCTGATTCCTTCCCTAAACTGAGTGGGGCAGGGGTCTGGCTTCGTGTGCTCAGACTTCTTCTTGTAATAAAGGCAATGACAGCAAAGCAGCTTGCAGGAGACCTGGCAGGAGACTGCAGCAGGGAGGGTGCAGGCCACCTAATTTCAGGCAAAAATCTCGAATTTTGGGTGGTTACTTTGAAGTAAAAAAAAAAAAGAAGACTAAAGCAGTGCACCGCAGCGGTCCCTTTCCCGAGTGTTCTGATGCACAGTGTCTGCCTGCAGGTCTTAGGGATGCTGAGACTCAGGACTACAAACAGGCTGCTTCTGTCCCCTGCCTTATTTCAGTCTGGGCCACAGACCTTCCCATGGCCGACTCCTCATTCCCGTGCCTTACATGTGGAGCCCCTTGTTTCTGGGCGGCAGTGGCTGGATCAGGGAGAGCACACCAGGATGGGCAGGAGCAGCGAGAGGGAAAGTCTGGCGCTGCCTTTGCTGCTCGGAGGGGAGGCATGCAAAGCACATGGTGGTGCGTATGTATAGTGCAGATGCCTGTAGGAGGAATGAAGGGGATGACGTGTGCTCAGCTCAGGCAGAACCTATGGATAACTGTCAGACTACAAGAATCACAAGCACACACGCAAACTGTTTCTTTTTCAGAAACTCCAAACATAGCCAAACGTGTACATACTTTCTTTAAAGGAAATTAGACTGAGTTTTTATATATGTCGTGTCAGACAACCTTAGCTGTGCTGTAAGCCTAGTGTATGGTTCCCGGTACTTGCAGAACACTCTCTGTAAGTCAAGCATTATATACCTTTTTGTTAGCCAATTAACATTTCTAACAGCTCTTCAGGTTTGTGAATTAACCTCCTTCCTTTTTCACTGGTGAGAAGATTGAGGCAAAGCAGTAAATTCTAGGGCCAGAAAGAACTACTATGAACTGGTTTCGATCTTGTGTATAGCATTGGACCAGCAGACATCCTCAAGCAAATTCTTCACCACACAGCTCTAAGAGTTTTCCTGAGAAAAAAAGTAAATCTTAATTTAAAAAAAAAAAAAAATGCTCAGTGATAGAGAGTCCTCTACAGTCCTGGGTAAATTATTTTAATAATTATCCTCATTTATTTGTAATTTGAATTTAATTAGCCTCAAATTCTGCAAATTGGATCTTGCTGGAATTAGCTTGACCTCTGTCACGAAATGTTTGTTTCTTGCATAATGTAGTTACTTATTGTAAGGAAGTTCTCTGTTTCTGTTCTTCATGATAACCCAAACAGTCTGAGCTCCTGGACTCTGACTGCGGGGCTCCTTCTCTCAACCTTTAATCATTTTTGTGACTCTTTGCTCCAGTTTTGTTTGTGTTTTTTTGGAAGCGGGGCCGCTTTAGCTGGAAACGGTACTGCATGTTATTTACAAAGATACACCCAAAGCCATTATCATAGTTTCTCCTAAAACATGATCGTTCATCAGAAGCAAAGCATTTGGCAGAAACATGCTAATCACAATCAGTTTCGTGACAGCAGGCAGGTAGATTTCTATTCTGTTGCTTAGCCATCACGAGTGGAAGTATTTTCCCAGTTACTCCTCCCAAGGCAGAAACACATAATCCTATGGAAAGGCAAGCTGTGCTCCAGCACCATCCCCTTCTTGCTTTGCTGGTGAAGCCGTGCCGGGGCTCTGTGGTGCGGTCAGGATGAGAACACAACTTCCTTATTCCCAGGCTGCCTCTTCGAAACTTGTGCCGCTTCGAAGCTGTGGTCTGCAACAGCCCTTTTATGTAGTTCAGGCACTGAATGCATGGTATGTGATCACATTCAGGCAGGAAATGATTCATAAAATGTAATGAAAGGAGAGATCACTGGATAGTGTAATTTGACCTCCTGTAGCACCAAGGCTACCCAGTTTTTTTTTCTGAGTGTGCCTGCATTCAGGCCTACTGCTGGTGTTTAATTTAAGCAGAACTGCTGTTAGGGCGAAGTGTACATCACAGAAAGATATCTAACAGTGATTTCAAGACAACAGGATCCATTAAATCCTTTGTAGCTTGCCCAAGTGTTTAAATGTTCACGATGTTACAAACTAATACCTTCTTTCTTATTTGAGTGTATCTGACTTCAGCTTCACTTTCTAAGTGCTTGCCACGTTTAAGATTAAAGTAATTCAGCACCCATATCTTCCCATTTACTTTAGTAAAGTGAAGTACTCTCCTGCATTAAAGTACTTCACTTTATTCAAGTCATCTAATTCTTTTTTCTATGCAAGGCAGTTTCTTCAGCCTGCAAGTATTTCCTCACCCTTCCCAATTTCTAACATTATTTGTAAAACACTTACATGGGAATTGTACACACTGTTCCAGCATCAGGCTCACCGTTTCTGTAAACAGAGGTAAAATCACTTCACTTAGGTTAGCAACTGCATTAGCTGCCTTTGCAGCAGCTCCTCCCAGGCAGCTTGGGGTATGGATTGTGTTCATTTTTCACTTTGATGCCTAATTCCTTTCAAGAATCACTGGCATTTCAGGATGCAGTGCCTATTCAGTAGAAATTACTTGTATTCCCTATCCTAAGATGTGAGTGTTTGCATTTGGCTGTATTAAAATCCATTGGGGATAAACAGAAAGATCCCACCACGCACTCCAGATTGCTCTGGTTTACTGAGTCTTCAGCATTATTTACCACCCTTCGAAATTTTTATAACTTTGCAAATATTATCACCAATACCTTTATAGTGAACCTCGATGCCTGTAAGACCTTTATAAATACCCTTCTACTCAGCAGTGTGATTTCTCTGTGGTTACTCTATTTTATTTTATTTTATCTTTTTAATATGTGACTTGACAAATTCTTTATTTACAGAAACCCTGCACTACAATACTTCATTGTGGCTTTTAAAAATCAGTACGTTGTGCTGCTAAGTTAAATGATTTACTAATACGAGTGAATTCCTTTATCTGCTGGAGGTGATAACTTCCCAGTGAGCTAGTTTCACTCCAAACAGGATGATATTCCATAGAACTCCATTAAGTGATGTCATTCGTCTTTGTTATCAGCTTTCTGGTATTTTGCTTGGGATGGATGTCAGTCTTGCCATCCAGCGGTTAGCTGGATCGTTATGTTTCCCTTCTCTGAAGATTGTCATATAGCAGCTGTCTTTCAGTCCTTTGGATTTCCCCAGTGTTCAGAGATTCATTACGACTTAATGTCAGCAGTGATTAAAAGCATCTGACGTAAGTGAATGATCATGGCCCACGTCTGCCCTTTCCCATCAATTCTGTTCCTTTCAGCTCCACCTCTTCTCTTCCTGAAGCTCCTCAAGCTTGTAAGACCCCTCTCCTGCTGCTGGAGGGGTGGAAGGTTGCTGCTTTGGGTTCATCCTCATCCTTCCTCAAACATGAAGACTCTCAAGTGTTGCAGAGGGGAAGAGAAAGAGAAAGGAAAGAGCACAATTGGTCTGAGCAGCTGAGTGCCGTCCCCCCAGCTTCTTCCTGTTTCTCATTCACAGTGAGGCTGGTGGGCTGGGAGGGAAAGGAGCCCCCAGCCTCCTTCAGTGGCAGAGATGGGCTGTTCTGTCTCAGCGGTGCGGTGCAGAGCTCACAGCTCTCAGCTCTCAGCAGCTATCAGAAGAGGGCACAGTCCAGGCAGGACCATGAAGATGTGCTCTTCTCCAGCTTTTAAAAGAAAGGTTTTCTTGGTTTTGTGCAGCTCAATAACTTCAAGTGCTGTTTTCAGCTGTATTTTTAGGACCATTGGCCATGAGCTTTCTGACTTTGCCATTATTCTTGAACATTCATTCTCAAACTCATTTTATCTATGTGCCACTATTGGCAGTAGTGGTAGTAGCAGAAGCACCTCTTGACTGTATGCATATCTAGGACGTTGGTGTTCAGTGGCTGAGGCGGTGCTTCATACCGTGTTGCTGTGGTAACCCCTTGTCCTAATTCTGTAGAAAGTTCCTCCAGAAAGCCTGAAGAGTGCATGGTTTTCTTTTTTGATGCAAGTGCACAATTCTCCTTCTTTTCAGAGACTAGAAACAAATGAGTTGAACACTTTTACCTTTTATGCAGTTCTACCATACAGCCATCTCCATCCTGGACTTACTTTGTTCTAAAAAGCATACTATATCTTTCCTCTTTAGTGCTGCAACTTGTAAGTTTTCCTTTGGGCCTTTATCTTTCTTAACCAGCAGTTCACACTTCATAAATTCTGGCTTGTACTGTTTGCTATTTATTCCCTGTTTTTTAGTTGTTTGAATACTGAGGTCTTTTTATTTATTTCTATTTGCTGTCACATATTCATCAACTGAACCAGAATGGGTTTTAAACCAAAGCGGTCCTTTTGGGAAATCAAATGAACTCTTAACTTTCAGTTTTCAGTTGAATTATGCTGTCCAAGTCTTTCTCCTCCTTCTAATTTTGCTCATGAAAGCAAGAGAAGGGAAATCTAACACGTGACACTGTTTTGAAATATGAACTATGAGTCATAGATTGGTATTACGGACGGAAAGGACTCAGAACACAAAAGTATTACAATGTAGTATTGGGTTTCTGTGGCAAGGTTTTTCTTTGCGGGGCTACAGGGGTGGCTTCTGTGAGAAGCTGTTAGAAGCTTCCTCTGTGTCCAATAGAGCTAATGCCAGCTGGATCCAAGATGTACACTCTACTGGCCAAGGCCGAGCCCATCGGCGATGGTGGTAATGGCTGACTGGGATAACATAGTTAGAAAGGGGGGAAAAAGCCTGCACATGAATCTGCAGCCAGACCCCGGAGTGAGAACATGTGTGAGAGAGAGCCCTGCAGACACCCAGGTCAGTGCAGAAGGAGGGCAGGAGGTGCTCCAGGCGCTGGAGCAGAGATTCCCCTGCAGCCCATGGTGCAGAGCATGGTGAGGCTGCTGTGCCCCTCCAGCCCATGGAGGTCCGTGGGGAGCAAATCTCCCCCTGCAGCCTGTGAAGGACCCCACGCCAGAGCAGGGGGATGCCTGAAAGAGGCTGCAACCCTGTGGGAAGCCCCTGCTGGAGCAGGCTTCTGGCAGGACTTGTGGCCCAGGGGAGAGATGAGCCCACGCTGGAGCAGTCTGTGCCTGAAGGACTGCAGGCTGTGGAAAGGACCCACGTTGGAGAAGTTCATGGAGGACTGTCTGCTGTGGGAAGGGCCCCACGATGGAGCAGGGAAGAGTGTGAGGAGTGTGAGGAGTCCTTCCCTAGGAGGAAATTGCAGCAGAGACAACGTGTGAACTGACCAAAACCCCCATTCCCTGTTCCCCTGTGCCACTGGCAGGGAGAAGGTAGAGAATTTGGGAGTGAAGTTGAGCTCAAGAAGAAGGGAGAGGTGTGGAAATGTGTTTCTCAGTTTTGGGTTTATTTCTCATGGCCCTACTCTGATCTGATTGGTAATAGATTAAACTCATCTCCCCAAGTTGAGTCTGTTTTGCCCATGATGGTAACTGGTGAGTGATCTCTCCCTGTCCCTATCTCGACCCACAAGCTGTTCGCTGTGTTTTCTCTCCCTTGCTCAGTTGAAGAGGGGAGTGATACAGAAGCTTTGGTGGAAGTTTGGTCAATCCACCACAAATATAAAGAAAATATGTTTGAATGTAAGGTCTACAGAAACTGAAGCAACACTTTTGACATCTTCACCCTATTTCAGCTTGCCATTGAAGCAGAAAACCCACCAGGGTGGATGAAACTTTAAAAACAGTCAGACTGTTGCAAAAATAAGCCTGTAGACTAGACTAAACTAACCAGGTCTTTGAAGATGGCGAGAAGACTTTATCTAAGCAAAGGCTGCGGGATAAACAAACTTTCCTAACCTGGAACAGTATTTATTGCACTGTATCGTACCACTCATAGATTCTGGCCGGGCAGTTCACCCATCTCATGTCACATGAAATCATCCTGGTAATAGTGGGAAAAAAAGTGTTGTTTATTTCCAGAAGTGATCTGTACCTGACACCGCACCAACGGGAGCATGACTAGTGTTTCCACCATCAGCTACAATTGAGGGAAGGCAATTACTGACTTATTTGTCAGTATTATGCATCATTTTAGAATGAATTCTCAAGGAAAGAACCATAAACCACTGTGGTTAGTTGTGTAATGGAGTAAAAATGGAATGCAGGTTTAGATGATTTTGACAAAGTAACCTGATAGCCGTCTGTTGTACAAAACCTAATTTTCCAGATGAGGGAAATACGTAGACCTAATCTAACTCAATTTAGTGAAGGATGCTGTGCTGCTGAGGACTAGTTAAGAATTTAAAGGGTTGGGGGAAGGAACTGGGTCAACAGCATGTGCTGAAAGGAAAAGGAGGGAAACTAGAGTTCCTCAACTATCAGTTTTGATACAGTCATATTTCTACTAAGAAATTTCATGCAAAACCAAATTTGTAGCAATAAACTTAGTTGCTTGCACCATCAACACAGAAAAGGATAGAGCTCTCACACAGCAAAAATGAGCTGAAGATTAATTGTATGAATGGGATGCCTAAGCACTTGGCCACTAGAAGTTAGTTCATCCATAAACTGTGAATTCATTTACTGGAAATGATACACAAAGACAGAACTGTGCATATTAGGTGACCACCGGATGACTGTGAGCCATGAATATGATAATGATTATGAAAAAGGAAAAAAACAGTCACACAACTATCAAGTGGAATAATTTCCGTTAAGAATTAGTGGTGTGTCAATAAATATGTGTATATATGCATCTATTAAATACTTAATATACTGTGCATGATTATGTTTATCTGTGTCTCAGACAGATTAACTGAAAGGAGAAAATAAAGGCTCCTAAGATGATAGGAAGAATAGAAAGTTTGTAACGTGAGAGGAGAATAGAAGAGTTTGGGTTGTCCCAGAATAGAAAAAAGAAGTCTGACTGGAGATATGACTGATATTTAAAAATATGCCAATGAGTAAACACAACGGAGGAGGAAGAGCTATTTAAATTAAAAGACAATGTTGGCAGAAGAACAAATGGGCATAAAATGACCATGAACAAATCTAAGCTGGGAAGCGAAAGGTTTCTAGTTATCAGAAAGCTGTCTTTCAATGAAAAGCAAAGCTCCTCCAGAGGGTTTTTAAATGATGTTCAGAAAGTTTATGATTTGCATTACTTGACGTACGTTTCTTCAGTAGCATGGGATCTGATTCAGTGACATAGAAGCTCCTCTTAGTTTTACATCTTACACAGAGCAGCAGATACTCTTGAGATACAGTAACCTCTCAGGCATTGTGCACGCCCTGTTGAACAGCACACAGCAAGACTAAATATTCTTTCAGACAGAAAAATCGAGAGACCTTGATATTCAGCTAATCTCTAGAAGGCTTAAACAAACTGAATGCAAAGACTTGTTTCAGAGCTTGCAATGTCTCTAAGACTAATGTGCTCAAACGGAGCAATAATAAGGCTAAGTTTTGTCTGAAAACTGTCACCCCCATCAGCACTGCATTGGGTCCTAGTGTTAACCACAATACCGCGTGTCACTTCTCAAGCTGCCAACACATACACTTGCAGTCTTTAAAAATGAGGATGTGAGGACCTCGAAAAACGCTGATTTGAATAATTGCATCCTACTTATCATGGTGTCAGTAATGGAAGACAGTATTCCTGTGTACTTAAAAAGCTGTGAGATCCTCCCTGCACGAGATGATGGATATCTTACTCAATCTTATTTGTTTAGCTGAGTTTAAAATTGAGCCTAGAAGGAAAAAAATTTTGGATATCCAATAAACAGGATGCATTTTATACCCGTTTTATACCATACATGGAATGCTTAATTTGAAAAAATGAAAATTGAATATAAACATCAATATTCTAATAATATTAAGGTAGGAAATTGGAATAAGCCTTAATCTTCTATCTTAACTAATGCCACCATGCTTTTTAGTGTAGTTGAATGCCACACTCAAGGAACAAACATTTTCCTCGGCTGAACTTTTCTCGGTGCTGTCATTTTGTACAGCGATATGAAACCCAGAAACCACTAAACTAAGAAACGTACTCCTTTTGTTTTTCAGCGTCCAAACAATGATTCCTCCGGGGGAATGCCTATATGCTGGGAAGAAAAGGAGGAAACCCATTCAGAAACAGTTAAGTATCATATTCATCGGGAGGTAAATGTATGTGCTAGAAATGAGGTAAATGAAGGAGTTCATTCCTTCATGGTTCACAGACGCAGGAGAGACCGAATCTCTTTCTCTGCAGTGAGAAACCCCTGGGTGGAGGCTGGCTTTTCATGGCTAAGACTGGCTTCAGAAGGGATGCTGAGCATGGGTCAAACTGTCCTTACCCATCACTAGGTGTCCTAGGAGGAGTCCAGTGGTGGTTGTGTCGTGTACCGCAGTGTACTGCGGAGTACACTGCTGTGAGGAGGGGTGGCTGCTTTAGCTGCGCTTCTGTGTTCCCTGATGCCTGTTCGAGGAGCCTTTGAGAAGCTGTGTGTCAAGTGGCACCAGTGCGCTGGCTTCCCGCTTCCTTAGCTTAGCCTTGCTTGGGGCATCGCTACGTCCAACATGTGTGAGCCTGGAAAGTGGGTCAGTTCAGCCAACTGAAAAAGCATACTGGTGACTCACTTCTTGCATAAAGAACACATCGTTTTCAAACCACTATTTACTATGGGATTGCTTTCATTAGGAGAAAAATGGGAAGAGGGACTGGATGTGTAAAGGCAAAGCAGAAAAAGAAAAAAAGCAATGGAAAGTTGTTACTACAAGATGCTTGAAATGGGAGGGGAAGAAGGTTGCTATCGCTTAAATGTAAAATGATTTCCAGATGCCATAAACCGCTCTGTGAAATGAAGTTTTATAACAGAATCATCCCACATCTTCTGTGTTACACTTGATTATATGGTTATGAAGCACACATTTTTACTGTGTTCAAATTATGAACTACCACTGGTGGCCTTCACAGACAATTTCAGGATGAGAAGGTAACTAAAATAGATTTCCCTATTTTTGGTTGTTCAGAACTTCTAAAAATAACTCACTTGGCTTAAAGTTGTATATATTGGTCTAAAGTCAAAGGGGAGTGTCTCTGAATGTTTGAGTGAAATCCGTTGATTTTGTTTGGATTTTGGAAAGTAGTTGCACATGAACTACTTGTTCCCACTTAAAAATATTTCTTTTAGTGTAAAATACATCATAGGTGACAATTTCAATAGACAACAATAATGACATAAGAAAATCATTCTTCCTGCAAAACCAGAGTGTTAAATCCAAAATGTGTGTAACATTTCCGCACTACTGTTCAAGTATAGATGTGGATATTTAACTTTATAACTGCATGAGGTATGGGACAGCTCTACTACGTGAAATCACCTCTGTGCAGAGCTGTTTATGGATCATCCCTTTTGTGAGAAAGGAGGGAGAGCTGCAGTTGCTCTGAGAAACATTAATCTTCATGTTTGGAGCATGAATGCTCGCTAGAACTTTTCCTGAAGATGACTTCTGGATAAATGCAATGGTTAAGAGAACAACCTGCTATCAAAGGATGGAAATGTCCTCATCGGTCTTTTTTTGTAGTTCTGGCTTCAACAAAATCAGAAGCAAATTCCAGCTTACTTTGATGGAACCAAATTTCACCTTAGGAGCCATTGCAAGTATGCTACCTTGAAAATAGCTTTGCTATGAGATTGCAGTACAGGTACCTGAGCATGAGCTTATCGAGCCAGAACATAGAAAATTTTGATTCAAAAACTTGATTTTGGTTAAAACAACAGGAATCATTCGGATTATTAGAATACTGAGCTCCCACACTGGAGACAGCCTTCTATTTTCTGTGGTTAGTTACTTATCACCTGCTGAGGATGATTTCTCAGTTCCTGGTAACACTGTTCTCTTTCTCAAACCTTATCTGTTTGTGGCTTGGTCTCTGGTAAGCCTTTCCTGTGCTCATTCCCTCTCTCAGGGACTTCCTAACCTCTCATCTAAAGAGGCTTTGAATGACCAAGACTGACTGGCTGACAGCTTCTTTCACAGTCTATGTCCTTCAGTCCCACAAATCTTACTGACGTTTCAGGACTCCGAGGTATCCTTACTGTTAGGCTGCCTCAAATCATTTATCTTGAATTTAGAAGGGTAGACAAAACCTATTAATTGAACAGTATATTTAATCACAATTTTCAGCCATTTCGTACCATTTTTATTACAGCTTTTTTCTCTTACTTGGTAGCATAGTACATTTTCCTCCATGGTCTTGTTCCACTTTTCCCCTTGTCATTCTGATAATGATTCATGGTAGATGCTGCTCCCTGTTCAGGGAGAGGTATTTGTTCAGTTGAAAAACCTAATTTTTCACAGGAAAAAGTCGATGGGCGTTCTTTGGCCAGTCCTAATGATGGTTCCTCTCTTTTTAACATTAATAGCCTCTAGAATATAACCTTCTCTTGACAAACGAATAAGCCTCAGGTGCCAGTTTGAGCAGGATTTCTGTGGGGATTCATGGATTAGTCCGTTTGCAGGTCAGGATTCCAAGGACAGAGGTGCAGCTTTCCCCTCTGCAGAACAACTGGGATGTTCATATTTACCCATACTCTGTGCATCCCAGGAGGGTAATGCCTCTCCATCAGCTTTTTCTGATCAGGCTGTTAAGCCAGGTGGTGATCCTGCAGCTGGCTTTTAATACACGTCATCACTGAATTATATTGCTCATCATGTTCATGGTTTTTCAGGCACAGACATTCTATTCTGAGGTAGTTCTACAGAACAGTAATGAAAATGTATGAAGAAGCTCCACAGGAGAATTATAGAATCACAGAATGGTTTGAGTTGGAAGAGACCTTGAAAATCATCTTGTTCCAACCCCTCTGCCATGGGCAGGGACACCTCTCACTAGATCAGGTTGATCAAAGACCCGTCCAGCCTGGCCTTGAACACTGCCGGGGATGGGGCATCCACAACTTCCTTGGGCAGCCTGTTCCAATGCCTCAGCACTCTCGCAGTTTACTGTGTCACTCCCCTGTTTAAGAGTTTAAGGGAATTCAGAGACCCACGATACTGTGGAGGAATGTGTGGAAAACTTGTTTTATTGAGGGGACTTTGTATGTTTCCATCTTCCGTGCGCAGAACTAGGAGAGACTATCTTCATTAGATTGCCATTCTTCAAGACAGCACATTAGGTTTAAGTTCTACTTTTATACATGCAAATAAATAAACTCCCCTAGCTGTTCTCCTTTTGCCCCAGAAAGCTGCCAAACAAACCCCATTAGATGTGGTCTACACTAAAGAATTTTGGCTTCTATGGACTCAATTCAAACACCTGGAGCTTGGACTGATTGAAAATTTTCCATCAGATATGCTTTTCAGCCAGAGAACTGGATTTTTGACTAAAGGAAACATTTTCTACCAAGTGTTTGTTTCCTGTTGGAATCTAACATTTTACTGGTAATTCAAGCATCTGAAAACTAAACTAACAGTAAAAGACATCTTGTTTTTAACCTCAAACTAAAATCACTGTGCTGAAATTAATGTTTATATTAGAAATGTTAAGGCAATGCTGTTACCATTTGAGAGCTCCAGCCACTTCTTCGTCTTGAACCCTGGCATCTTGTAAAATCTCTCCCTCCAACAAAACATTTCTTGTAATGTTTAACAGCAATTTAAAGGCAAATTACAGCTGTCCTAGCTCCGTGTGTATCAATAACTTCAAACTGCCCACTTCAGCCAGAACCGCACCAGTGCCAGGGTAAACAGAAACTTCAGGAGTTCCAGCTCTCTCCTGCTTCCTAGTCTGCATTTTAAGCTCCTCTGTGGCATAGCCCTTCCTCTACCTTGATATCACACTATCCCACCTCTCATTTGCTCTGCCAGTTTGATGTCTTCTTGACCATTAGTTCTGCTTGTGCCTGTCCTTGATGTGAAGACCCAGAAGACGTAAAAGGTGGCAGTGGGCCCCCTTTCCCTCCAATAGCTTTCTTTCATTTGGCCCTTTTGGTTTGTAGGAGATGCTGAACATCTGCAAATGCACAGCTGGCACTGGAGCTCAGCTCTGACAGGATACCTATCCAATGCCCAAGCACATTTCAGTGGCTCTGGGTGCTGGTCAGTGTGTTGATAATAATCATCTTGCTGTTACTCTGTGCTTAGCCTATCTGTTGGATCTTATGGTCTCTCTCTTCCCTTTCCCTTCTTACCAAACACTTGCCATCATAGTAAATGATTAGCTTTTTCTCAGTTTAGATCATCTGCTGGTTTAACACTTCAGCGTACTTAAAAAACTTATTCAGAGTAAACTTTTCGTTAATGGGGTAGGGCTCCCGCAGAGGGTAGCAAGCAGCAGACAGAGCTCTAGCTGCAGGAAATTCCTCTTCAAGCTCACCAAACTGGTTTACACTAGTGGCTAGTCTGTGTGTCACAGGCACACTGAATCACTACAGCACAAATGGCTCGGTGCCCTACGTACGTACCACTGAAATGGAAAAAGTTCTCTGCACCAGCTCCCACGCTCAGTTCCTACTGAACAGGGACTGGTGATACGGGTCTTGTACAAGTACAAAGACTTGTAACTGCAGAGCAGCATTTGGACAGTTTAACAACACAAAGAAGGAAATGCCAGCTTTGTTTTTTTAATTACATGTGCTACTTCCCTGTAGTAGTGTTGCATGAAAAGGAGAGTAAAAGAGGTATCACTGAGTGAGTGCTACAGAGTTTGAGAATCTGGAGTTCAGCAGAAATAAATCTGCACAACAAGCACCATCTACTTCAGGCTCAAAATATGGGCTAGAATTTCCATGTGCCTCAAAACACCCCATTGAAGAATTTCCCTGACTGCCCTTTTCTGTTTACGGATAGCTAAGCTGCCCTTTCCAAGGAACTTGCATTGTTTAAAATCGCATCCACTTGGCACCTCATTGCCACTTACATCAAACCTCTGATTGTTTGGATTCACTCCCTTACTGAATCATTTCCTTGAGTTTTCAGGAAGACTCTGACCTGAACTTTCTCCTGTAGTCTTTTTACACCATTCCCTGCAATCTCCAGAAAACTGTTCCTTACACTCAGTACAAACGCACTGCACATAACTGCCTCAAACCATTCCTCTCTGGCAGAGACCAGTCACTATTTTTTGTGGTAAGTAGGCTTGAACAATTTCTATTTCTATTCCATGTTAGTCTTGAAAAATTTTGCCCCTTGAACTCATCAGTCTAATTTTCCTTATTGGAATTAATTTTTTTTCTGTCCTAAATCGCTTCCTTGCTTCAGCTGGTTTGTCAGATATAAAAAGCAATTAGTAAAAGCTTATGTTCTTCAGCTTCTGTTCAGCTATAGGCTATATTCCCACAGAATTACCGCTCTCCACAGGTCAGACATCCTTTTGGTGTCATAGTGAGAATGGCTGAGCTTTAGAGTTTACTATAAAAAATTAGTGACCAATATGTACAACTGTTTTTTTTTGGGGAAAAAAAAAGTTAACTGGAAAAGTAAAAAGAGAGTATTCCTTCTTTGTTGACTACATTATTTGTTGCTTATTTGCTCTCTCTAACAGAGGAAAGCTATGTATTTATTCCAGTGAACAAAATCTCCCACATGTCTTTGAAAGCAACTCGTTGTATTATTGAAGGGCCACATATCAGTATTGGTAATTTTGAATGTAAAAGCAGGAATGATATATTTTCACTGACACCTACCTCAAATATATTTTCATTTTTTCTGTCCATCAATGCTGTCCTGTTAAAGTGAAGCGAGGTTCTCAAAGGGAGCAATGACTTTTTCATACGTGCTTTGCTTTAAGAGGTTTTCAATTAGCAGCCATTGCGGGTACAAAACATCAGTCCTTTTTTTTAACTAATTTCTAAGCACAGCATTTTTTTAAACCACAGTTACAATGGTAAGTTAATATTGCACTTATAAGAAGGGAACATGCAAATGCTGTTATTTAAGCCTTTAACCATCTTGTGAAATACAAATGCTCAAAACTAAAAAATTATTATTGAAAAATATAGTAAATGCATAGAGCATGGAAATGCAGTAGTAAAGTGCTGCAGATAATTAGTTTTCCTCCGATTCTCCACTGGCACACCAGTTAAGCTACATATGGTTATGATCCTTGCTTTAGTGAGGTGAAAGTGGAAACTGTTAGCACACCCGTATTTTCCTTGCCTACCATTTCCCATTCTTGAGTATTTTTCCATATTTTCCTCATTGATTTTTTTCTCCTACATCCTTCAGAATAAAAGACATTGAGAAATGCCTCAGGAGGAATGTGGCAATGAGGTACAGTAAGAACTTGAGCATGGGCATTACAAGAGTGCGTGGAGGACGATCAGACACAGTGCTAAGTCCCTTGGCTGATGCCAGCTCAGCTATAGCACTGGGCTATAGCACTCCCTCTTCCCAGATTATTGATCCATGTAGTTTATGACTCCAGTGGCCTGCGGCCCATTCCTGGATAACGTGCTGGACTACTGCTGGGTCCAGCAGGCTGTCTGCTGGAGATAACCACCTTCTCAAACTTACTACTCAGGTCATTTTGCTTAATTGACAAGTCAGTGCTTCAGCACTGACCACCTCTCGCTGTCGTGCTGGAAATCAGGGTCCCACGACTGTGTGCAAGTACACTGGCTTTTCCTCCTGAGAACAGCATCTTATACATTCAGTGAGAAGAATATCGGCAGACACCCCAAGATTGACCTTCCTCATTTGTGATGTATTTCATCTTCATGCATTTCCACAATAGCTTTTCCAAGGTATCTGGTCCTCTCCACTACATGAATGGGACATGAAATGAGGATGACTTAGAAATCTGAGTAACACCAGTCTTTATGATATAGGAGAATGTATCAATGCTCTTAAGAGAGAAACCAAATTCTCATCTTTGCTGTTACTGGTATAGCAAGGTAAATGTGGGAATGTTCACAGGATTTTTTAGCTTGAGGAAAGAACATCTCTTTACCTTGCTTCTCATACTTTTCAAACTCATGTCAAAAGACAGGCTTTAATTATTTCCTGTCCCACAGGTTAACTTAGAGTCATTGAACTAAGGGAACTAAGGTACTTTGAATGAATATAGTGGTATTCAATGGGTTCATGCATTAGTCATGGTAATTTTCGTCTGATGTTCTGACCCTGATTTGTACAACACAGATGAGAAATTGTTTTACCCTGTATTGACTAGAACATGAAGACAGTAACCATTCCCCTAAGGTGAGAGGGTCCTGAGTAAGAAGTACCAGTTCTTCATCTGTTTTTCGCTAGGCAGATGTGGAAAAAGAGGCCAATGTCCATGTCTTTGCACTATGGCAAATGAAGAATTGTTTTCTCTTTTTGGTGGGGGACAGAAAACACAAAGATTTTCATAGCAGCTAGGTTAAATATGCCTGTTATCAACTGATTGCAGCCAACATCTCAGTCTCCATTTGTACTACCTTGAAGTAAAACAGGTAATCGAAAATGTGTTCTCTACCACAGAAGGCCTGCAGTCGGGAATGAAAAATCAAATCCTTCGAAGAGACACAGGGACCGCCTGAACGCGGAACTGGACCACCTGGCCAGCCTCCTGCCTTTTCCACCTGACATCGTATCGAAGCTGGACAAACTTTCTGTCTTGCGCCTTAGTGTCAGCTATCTCCGAGTCAAAAGTTTCTTTCAAGGTAGGTCTCTAAGATACCGATATCCCACTAGAAGTGTCCCTCTCATTTATTGCTGCTTTCTGTTAAACCTGAGTAAAATTAGCAAGTAGTATTGTATTGATAAAGGAAAAGAAAAAGTAACCTATTGTTGAACTTATTTTGGGATGTTGCGTTGAAATGTGCATTTCCTTCTATGTTGTTTGCATATTTTTCACCAAATAATAGAATACCCCCACCCTTCCCCATCAGGCTTTAAGAAACAGGAAAACATGACCGTAGAGTCCCCAAACCAGCAAAGAGGCCTGGGGCAGATGTAATACCTGTAGAATCTCTGAACTGCGTTTTTGAAGCTGTTATCGTGCATGTTCACAATACCTGTTTAAAGACGATGTGAAAGTCAAACAACTACTGTATTACCTGTGTTGGCTGTTTGCCAAGAGGAAATAGGTTTGCTTGAGAGGCCAGAAAGGTCACTGTCTTTCAGGATAAGTGAGATCCAAAGTTTAAAGTGTTGACTAAAGCTGTAATAGGCTATGCTTTGTTTTTGTAGCTGTCTGGTACACTGCACAATGAAAGCCAAATGTGCATATTCAGATGTGCGTAATAGGAATTCTCCCAGATTTGCAGACAGTTTTCATTTTTCCTGTTGCTGAAGAGTTCACAAGAGCAAAATTCAGATTAGGGATTTAACAATAAAAATCCTCTCTGGAGTTGTTTTAAAAATAATAGTAATAAAAAAGAAGTGTATTTGAAGGAGTATGATTGACCAAAACTTACAAGTGGAATACAGAGATGAACAGAAGGATTTTTTTAATGGGCATTATCTTTCCTTTACTACTCTTTTCTCCTTCCTGTTACTATTCCTTAGTACACACGGTGTATACAAAGGAGCCCTATATTTTTTTGTTTGTTTGTTTGATTGGAGAATAAGATCTGTTGGTTGGTTTCTTGCTTTTAAAATATATGTTAATATACAAGACATGCCAGTTTGAAGAGGCTTTGGTAGATTGCAGGGCATTTTACAAGCTGACATCAGATTGCAGGTGGAGACGCTACTGGTAGCAGGAGCGTCCCATGTCAACTGTGGCAGCTGGTTGCCTAGCCTCCAGCATCCTGCAGTTTCCAGAGTGTCTTTCTTCCGCTTTGAAAACATACCTGAGTGTTACGGCTCCTTCCTCTGAGTTTTGCTCTAGTTTCTTTTGGATTCACAAGCAATAAGCTGCCTTCAGCTGCCTTTACTGCTCTTCTGCCAGAGTTTCTAAGATCCATTGTCTCCTTTTTTTACAGGAACGGGATAAAAGGAAAACAAGTAAAGCCAGACTTCATTACTCTGAAATGTTCCATGTTTTGAGAGATTTCATTCAATTTAATCCCCAAATTACCTAATTGAACACATAGTTTGTGTTCCCTTCATTCTTATTTTTAAATGTTTACATCATGAAACTAAGGTTACAGAAAGCATTGTTTATAGCAAAGGAAGGAAACTACATGCCATTTTAAGACGAGAGAGCAGGCTGCAGATTCAGAAGGGTGGAGTGGAGGGAGGAAAGGTGAGCTATGGAAACAGAGCTGGGTGAGGAATTGGTGTTAATGTTTGGGTCAGGGCAGGAGCTGCAGCGTCATTCATGGACATCCCAATCTACTTTCTTGTAGTTGTGGAGAAGTAGGGCAGAATCTGACTTTTTTAAACAAAAACTTTGGTAGGAAGTCACCTAAAAAAGCAAACAAAAAATAACCATGCCAGTGTTTCAACCTTTGTTGTGATGAATGAGGATAGAAGAACAGAAATGGCTTGTTTGTGGCTTTTTAAATCAAAGGATTTAAGTTGGCAGCTGTTATAAATGCTCTGAGGACAGAGAACAGAGCAGTGGCATACAGAGATGTTATAAAATAGGATAACACCCCCCCCCCATCCAAACGTATCTGGAAAAAACGACCTAGCAAATCAGTACTAATTCACTCAGGGAAAATTAATCCAGAGGAACTGGTGTTCTATAGGAAAGAGAAACCTGGAAAAGAGAACATAAAAACAGTAATCGAAGAGGGACAGTGGTCAGCAAATAGTTCTATGCTTGTAATTTGATATGTTGACATAAACAAGAAAGCCAAGTGTGGATTTTGGTCTGTTTGCCTAGAGGCAGCAAGTCATTACACAGGAAGGTTATAATCCCTCTCTGCATGATACCAGCATGACTCCATCTGGAATACAGCTTTCTGTTGTGGGCATCTCCTGGTCACGAGGGCATTAGTACATATTAAGGGGTTTGGAATAAACACAGCCAAGAAGTGACTATAAAGTTGGATGGACAGAAACAAAAAGAGTAAAATTAGCTCGAATGTGTACAATTTATACACTTCTGTTTTGTCTTCATAGGAGAGAAAGATGAGAAGGGAAGGAATTGCTTACGACATGGTGGAGGGCCAAGGAATGGTGATGAGCAAGCTGAAATTTGGCTTGATTAATGAACAAAACGTATCTGTAATGAGTTCTGTTCAGCTACCTGATATTCCTAAAATTGGTGCAGTGGAGATTCAGGATATTCAAATCTGTATTCTTACGACACAGAGGCACATTCATCGTTTGTTTAACAGACTGTTCAGTGAGTTTTAAGGAAGTTAAGCTTAAATTCCAGGTTTTTAAAAAGCACTTGTAAGAATACATTTTTTAAAAACCATGAGTAGTGCTATTTGGCACATAAATTGATATATATGACATTGCAGACTCAACACATAACAGTTCAGCAGTTCTCATGACAATTGTAATTACACACCTCCAACAGTGCCAGAGGTTTCTAGACATACCCATTTATTTGCCACTAGGTGTCCTTTCAGTAGCTACTCTGCAATACTGGGTGTGTAGCACAGATGTTGTATTTGTAAAGATCAATAGCCAATTAGAGAGCATGGAGTGACCTCACCATATTGATTTTAAGTAGGAAAATCGTTTTGAAAAGAGTTAGGTATTAGGGGATAGAGAATATTCATTACTCATATAATCCCTCATTCGTGACTATTACAGGTTAGTACCCTGAAGCATATGGCCAGTTTATTTTAGCTAAGTTGTTCAAGCAAAGCCCTGGTTCTTTTCAGAATTTAGATCTGGTCGTTGAGAGAGATTTTTCTAGTATTAAGTTTTAGTCACTATAATGGATTCCCTCCCTCATTCTTAGAAATATTTTCCTTTGGCTTCACAACAGTTCTTCTGTCAACTTGGCTTATATTCTTCGCCTCTCTGTTATCAGTTGGCAGTGGCTCTATTAATAGCCCCGCTCTCCCCAAGCTATATGCATTTGGTCATGTTGCATTTTCCTGATAAGCACTTCAAAATGGCTTGCAGCAATAACCTCCCAGTCTCACCAGATCTCTTGTATAAAGCAGCATAGATCTGAACCAGTGCTTAGTCTGAGTGACATCAACTGCTACAAGAAGCCGTGTCGGCCACTTGGCCCTTGCAAAAATTAGCCTTGGGAGGGGCTCCCATGGGAATGGAGTGGTACTTAGTAGCTGTGACCACTTGAGCTTGCTGGGCCTCTGTCTTGACCGTACTCCGTCTTGGTTAATTGTAGTCTGTCTTCCTTTACCACTCTTGACAATACATCCTTTAGTACCTCGAGCTTCTCAGTTTTTCCACTGGTGGAAGATTGGTGGTCTCACTCCAATTCAAAACTGACTCCCTTTTGTTGGTTGTTTAAATTGTTCACTTCTAGTATAGGCATTAATTTTGTAAATAAATGTAAAAAAGAATAGCACCTTTTTCTTTTAGCATCTCAGATCCTTTCTGAGAGGCAGCTAACTTAAGATTTCCAATGCCTGTAAGGAAAATAGTGATGACATTTTAGGTAGACCAATACAGTTACAACTAGGACTTAAAGCTCCTCATCTTTCAGTTCTTAGTGTAACTAAACTTGTAGTGGTAAGCCACTCAAACTTTCTTCTAACATACCATTAATTAATGTTAATTGGTTTA
Source organism: Nestor notabilis (assembly GCF_000696875.1). Taxonomy (NCBI): domain Eukaryota; kingdom Metazoa; phylum Chordata; class Aves; order Psittaciformes; family Psittacidae; genus Nestor; species Nestor notabilis. Next base: position 28,823 of record NW_009934901.1, read on the forward strand.
GCCATAAGCATTCCTAATAAACTGTAACTGACATTGTTGAGTACAGTCGTAGATTTCAAATGTAGAGACTTCAGTATAAACCAATTTTTTTATTACTTGAGAAGGGAAGGGGGTTTATTTTAAACCTTCACTACATGATTTATATAAAAATTTATTTAATTCAATAGCTTTTTATATTTCCCATCTGGACATTTTATGCATGCAAAAGTGTATTTTGTGCTTATATACACATACTTTCATGCAGAGACATGCATGCACACACAAAACCAGTGTCATCGCAACAAAAATCTCCCTTGCAGTATTATTTTGACTCTCTGTGTTTATTTCAGACTTCAGTGCCTTCTCTGTATTTACTTACTTCCAGACTTTATTTCATTTGAAAGCTGAAAATCTGATAGATTTATGGATTACTAAACAAGGAATGTAGAGAGTCATAGATTAACTCTGTGAATAAATATATCCAAAGTTTCTGTAAATTTTCTATTTAAATTGTAATCCTGATCTTTCCAAAATCAGTGATGGTCAAGCATGGAGACATGTTGTTTGACTTGTCTCAGACTAAAGTTATGGATGGATTTTAAAATGAATTACTGTAGAGTCTTAAGAAATCTGTCTACAGATGCTAGTTCATTTAATTCCACATAATATTTAAGATTTTAGGAAACAGGCATGGAATGGACTTTCATGAGTAAAGAGTCATCTATGCCTAAACCTGAGGGTCATTTGTCCAATGTCTTAGTAAATCTGCACTGTGAGTGATTCCACACATTCTTTGGCAATCTCTAACATCCAAGCTGGAGCTCTCCTACTGCAGTTTAAGCCCTCCTTCTGTAGAAGAACAATTTATTCCCTTCTATTATGGCATCTCAGCTTTTACAGCCATGGAGGTGTCCCGTGTTCCCTTCAGTCTTCTTTAGACAAAACAGCCCTACGTTGCTCCTTCGGCGTGTTTTGTTTTGTTTTGTTTTGTTATGTCGAGGGCTATATTTTCTGTAATTATTCTTGTTGCTCTGCTTTTTGTCTTTTTTTCAAGATTAATCAAGAATATGTACAATGTATTCTTCCACTTTGCAGCAAATGATTGGTAATCTGGATTCTTAAGATTATGGATTCTTAAGAAAGCTTGGACCCCCTTCCAAAAAGATTCTTCAGTTTACTTATGAACACATCGTGAAACAGTAGGAATAGCCCTTTTAAAGTTATGAGCTACACAGCTAGAGGTTGGGCGGAGAAGAGATTCAGAGCAGTCCTGTGGAGAAGGACTTGGGGGTGTTGGTTGATGAAAAAGCTTGCAGCCCAGACACCCAACCGTATCTTTGTTGGTGACATGTGCAATGGAATTGAGCGCGCCCTCAGCAAGTTT
>NW_009934902.1:0-15150 GCF_000696875.1 Nestor notabilis
GTCCCTTCCAACCCAAAGCATTCTATGATTCAATAATTTTATTCTCATACTGGTTCTTTGATGCAATTGAAAAAGTATCTTTGGTGTTCTTGCTTTTGGACAACAGTTAAACTTTATAGAACTCTTAGTTTCTTTGTGCAAGACAGTGTGAGAGAGATGCTGGTCAAGATTTACAAAGCTCTAATTGATCAGGAAACATAGGACCTCATCTTCTTCAACTACATCTAAGTGCAAGCCAACAAGAAGGTCTGTCTTTGTTGTATGATTTCTAAGCCTATTTCATTTCTAGGCGTATTTTTTCAAGTCCAGCAAGACCTGTACATCAGCAGTGATCAACAATCAGTAGAACATACGGTTCTACAAACAAGAAATTTTCTTTCTTGTTTGTCCAAAGTGAAAGGTCTAATGGGTAGAACACTCTTCCTTGCAAGTGAAATATTTTTGTAAGTTCTTCTCAATACCTGGAAATGTGAAAGAGCTTCATTATGCTGCTTTTAAAATCAGTATAGTGACTCATTTAATAGCTCAAACAGGTCTGCTCAGAGATCACCACGACTCATTAAATATCAGGTATAAGTTCTATTTCATTAGTCTGTAGGAGTATTGTCCTGGAGAAAAAGGTTTCATGTTAAATAAATACCACTAGCTAAGAGCATCCATGCCACAAATGGAGTTTTAAGTTTGAAATTTAGAGAGAAATGGTGCAATGGCCTTTAAGTTGCAAATAGGCTTTCTTACACAACCATTACACTGCATTTTTTAAACTCAACCACAGGTGTTAGTAGCTGTAAAATGTCCTATGGATGGCATAGCAGTTGTTTATAGAGCTAATGATTCAAGAGAAAAAAAAGTTTTATCTTCTGAGTCAGTATTGAAACAGTGTGGCACTCTGGTTAACTTTTAGGACACAAAACATAGGGCCTGATCAACTGGATCATTAACATACGGTTAACATACAGTAAACATACATAACAACATAACATTAACATACAGTAAAACTTTTTTAAATAAGTATTGAATTTTAATATGACTGAGAGCTTGATTTCTGGCATCTGAACAGAATCGAAATGCATTTACTGCTCATATTGTGACAGGCAGCATTTTGTTTCCTGGGAAAATCTGCAGTGACTCTGCTCAAGCCTTGCAGAGAACTGAGACTAGTTGTTGTGACAAGGCATTGTCAGGCTTGGCACTTCCACAGCAACTGAAGTTCTCCTCTTCTTTCCAAAACCCTAAGTACTTTAAAATACTTACTAGAAAAAAACCCCACAGCTCTGCCTCATATGCTTGATTCCTCAGGAAGACAGTTGCAACTATGTTCAGTTTTCCATGAAGGAAGAGGTTTGGACACAACAGAAAATAAAATTCACTTATGCTCTATCATAACTAATGTTATTCAAAGAAATTCAAAGGGTGAGTATTAAATCATTATGAAGTAACAAGATAAACGCTTCTATCAAGAAATAATTCTGTTGTTTCTCTGAATCATTTTGTCAAAAGCCCCAGGTAATTCTTACCATTAAATGTTCTGGGGTGAATAAATTACTGTGTTGGTTCAACAAACAGAGAAAACGTTTTAGAATATCTACCTGATTGCTCTTTTGAGGAATCAACCAAAACTTCAACTTGACTTTCCAGTACTCTGAATACCTTTGTCTTGTTCCAAAGTATTTGAGAAAGAATACACTTTCAGCATGAGGTCCTATAGCAGACCTTTGAAAAGTCAGGCAGTGAGATTACAGACCCATGTCTGTAAGTGATGAACGTCCTACCAGGTCAGCATGCAGGATCCATTCTCTGACTTTGTGGACATGCTGCTTGCTGCTCCATGTTTTTCTTCTTGTTATTCCATGCCTTTCTCCTTGCTGTTCCATGCCTTTCATAGGAGGGGAGCACCTGCCCTATATGGAGACAGGCTGACAGAGTTGGGCTTGTTCAGTCTGGGGAAGAGAAGGCTCCAGGGGGACCTTACAGCAGCTTCCAGTGTCTAAAGGGGCAACAAGAAATCTGGAGAGGGACTTTTTACAAGGGACAGGACAAGGGGGAATTATTTTAACATGGCAGAGGGGAGATTTAGATTAGATGTAAGGAAGAAGTTCTTCCCTGTGTGGGTGCTGAGGTGCTGGCACAGGGTGCCCAGAGAAGCTGTGGCTGCCCCCACCCTGGCAGGGTTCAAGGCCAGGCTGGATGGAGCTTTGTGCCCCCTGGTCTAATGGAAGGGGTCCCTGCCTGTGGCAGGGGGGGTGGAATGAGATGATCCTTACGGTCCCTTTCATTCTATAACTCTACGATTGCCCAGCCTACAGCTCGACTTAGATAGACATAACTAAGCACGGAAGACTGTTCTTTGTCTTGCTTCACTGTACAAGTGCATTAGTGAGGAGAGACTAAAACACAATTAGAAACAATGTAGGTATGTTCTAAGTGCATATAATTTTTTAGGATAGTATCATAGGCTGCAGTTCCAAGAAATAAGATTGTCCCTTTCAATAAACTTTCCTCAAGGTTTGTACCTGATGAGTGATGTCAGAACTCACGTAATTTTGTTCTGAGAGTCAAACGAGAAAAGTGCATCCATTTCTTTGTAAAAATACTTAGTTCACTGTATCCTCATCCATATGGCAAAGGAGACCCTAGGAAAATATCCTGTTCTCCTTCCAAAAGGCAACACCCCACCAGGCACTGTGGGCACCTTCCTGTGAAGTTACCAGTAACTTCTTCCAGAATTCAGCTACCAAGTAATTGGGAAGGTGCTGAAAATGTGTGAAGACCAGAGGAGCCCAAAGGTGTAAATGCTTATGCCACATCAAGCTATCCCTTCTATTCAGTGTTGATGTTCGACAAGTGACAGCACTTGAGGCTTCTGCAAAAGTGCATCAGGAAAGAATTAATTTTGTAAAAACACAGGAGAGCAGAAAGTGGGAACAAGTTAACGTATCTGCCCCAGATGTCATCAGAACAAACAAGTAGGCAAATTAAATGCATCTGCATCAATTAAAAATGTCTCTATCAATTCTTTCCAGGGTGTGTCACCTTCATATGTTAAATTATCTAAACTTTCGTAGGAATTATCTCAAACTGAACACCAGGGAGACATCTGGTAAGCCTACAACTGAAGGAAGTGCTATCAACACTGAAAACACACGAGGAAGTTATTAAAATCTCAGACCACACTGAACTGACTAAAAGAGAATGCAAAGGATATCACTATTGTTAAGAACTAGCAGCTAATTCCTTAATGAAAATCAGTTGGTTTGCATCCTGTGGGTAACTTCCAGGAGCATAGCCTAGTTTATTTCATTCAAATGTTTTTTGGAAGAGAAGTGGTCTGGTTTTCTTCTGTATCACCTCCCTTGCGGCAACACACAGCTCCAGTAATGTTTTAACAGAGCAGCAGAGGAGTGAAACAATGCAGGCACTAAGGCTGTGGAAAACTCTTCGTCCAGTCTGACAACTCAGAGAGAAGATGTCATTCTGACACTTAATGTTTCTTTCTCCAGGTGTCTATCTTGTGATACAGGAAACATGACACTTCCCTCTGTGCCAGAGGACAATTTACTTACTCAGATGGTGAACAAAGCACCTCTCAAAACTGATGTTTCTTTTATGTCGGAGTTTGCCAAGCACAAGAAACCAACAGGTATGCAAAGATCTGGGGGGACAGAACTGTGAGTTGGAAATTTAAGCGTGGAAAACGCAGTCTTATACAGATGTGGGCAGGACTTTTCTACATACGTGCCCTCACTGAGGAGGAGGTAAGGAAATCTTCCTTTACTTTGCCACATAAAATAGCAAACTCATAGTTTGAGAAGGTTTTCCACCTACAAATCACTATATAAACTTGGTGTGTGCTTTAACCAAGCTCTGGAAAGCAGCCTCTCGTATGTCTCAGGAACACCCACCTCTCCTGCAACCCTATGAGTCAGCCAGCATCCAGGAGCCTTCTTCCAGGAATCTGGCCTACTCAGAAACCCAGCTAACAAGCAGTGGTAATAGTCAGTGCAGAAGGCTGATACCATCTTGATAAAAGGTAAAACAACAAAAAAAGTTGGCAAAAACTCCTAACAAAGTCTACACTGACCATTAAATAAAAGGCTCTAAAACTGCCATGGACTCCTCTTCTACTGTTTTCCTTTATCAACTACATAGTTAGTAAAAGAGGCCCCCACTTTTCTGTCACTGATATCCCAGCTTCTCTCAATTCAGTTCTGCATCAGGCTTGGTTCAGAGTCAGCACATGTCATGGCTATGGGTGAATTTCTGATGCCTAAAGAAAAAGACAGGGCATCTGTTTTTGTCTACTGTCCTACTGCCAACCAGACATTAAATCCCAGGACAAAAGCTGTAAAAGCAGTGATGGGAGCATCCTCACATGTCTTAGAACTTCCCAAACCAAAGCCAATATGCAACTGCATGGACAGCTGGCAGCTTTAGGTTTGGTCTTCTGCAGGCTGGTGAGACTGCAGGAGAGCAAACTGGCACTACGCTGTGTGAAGACATGCCAGCAAAAGCCAGCAGCCTTCTACGCACGGTGACCGAAAGCTGACCTGAGAGAAAGCTGAGATGGCAGTATTAGGAGTAATGAGGGTAATGCCCTACTCTTCCCACAGTCTTTCACTGGGGGACTGTAATCCCAGCTGACCTTGTTCTCCCTGGACTTTGTGGTGGCATTTGATGTCTACCGGCCAGGACTGCGAACAGCGCGGAGCCCTTGGAGATCGCTCTCCAGGACTGTCTATTGCTGGAGGCAGCACCTAGCGGGCACCGTGACACCCGCAAAGCGTACTTCAGCAAAAAAAAGTAAGCATCTTGCCTGCTTCAGTCCTTCTGAGCATGTCACTCCGTTGCTATGTTCTCTACACTGGGTGCCACCAACTGCCAACAGCACTTCAACACTTAGTCTTCCCTCCATGGAGACAGCTACCTGGCTCAGCTGAAATAAGGAGGCAAATAGAACAGATGGGAAACTGCTTTCTTGCCCTGTGGAAGTCAGGGGGATTTATGAGTTTTTCATATCCTGCACTGAGGAAACAGGACCTCTCAAGGATTTTTGTGAAAAATAAGGTATCTCTGCCCAATGCAGAAAAAGTACTAATCCACTGGCTCAGACACTTGGCTAGAGCTGTGGAGCAGCCAAAATGAGTTCTCACTTTCTTTCATTCAGAGAGAGCTGAAATCCCCCTCCCACGTAATCAGGGAGGGGGAATCAGCTATTCCAGGCAAATCTGTGCCTGTTCTGTATCCATCAGTCCCCTTTCACCTCCCTTCTCCCCCCAAATTCCTATCTGGGTATGAGCAATCTTTCCTATATAAAATAGTACATTTTTTGTAAAACATATAGGTTTCAAAAATTTGCATTTCCAACAGCAACAGTTTCAGCAGAACATGTCACCGGCCATGGAGGTGCTGCAGCCCATCCTCTTCCCCATGGAAGGAATTTCTTCAGGTATCTCTCACCGTGGCCACAACTAACAGCGAAACTTACTGGGAAGACCTGACCTGAACATACACAGCCCAGTTTTACCAAATATTGGTCTTGCCCTTTTAACAGTGAGAAGACAAATTGTGGGCTTTTTTTGTGTGTGTGCTTTTAATAATTCTCAGAACACAAAGACAACCCATAGCTGGAGCCCACATGAAAACCTAAAAACTTTCCCTTCAGCAGCTGACTCTCTAATGCTATGACATGCAAGTGACAGTTAAATGTAAGTTGAAAAAACTGTCTGCAAGAATGGAAAAAGGTTGGAGAAGTAGACTTAAGATTTAAAATAAAAACAACTAAAATGCATAGGGAAAAGAAAATCAGCCACATTTGTTTAAAATAATTACCGAAGTAAGAATAATTGCAAGTGCCAAAACTAGACAAAAGCATGGGTAGGTGGTAACAGCTACATGGACATCAAATGAGAGTGGTGCATCAAGGTTAAGAGGGCAGACACAGGGACCCTGTTTGCAGCACAGTAAGGACAACAGCCTATTCCTCCAGTCGAGGACAGCTCCAACATGGCTGTTATTACCACCTGCGCAGGTGCTGCTGCGCTAACAGTAAATCGGGTGGTAGCGACTGATACATAAATGATCATTCACTGCAGCAAACAACAACGTGAGCAGAGCTGACTCCTCCTCCACCAGGATGCTTTTGGTAAGTTGTAGCTTTGCAGAGACTTGCACTTCCTTGTCCCTCTTTCACCTCTACACTCTTGGATACAAAACCCTTGAAGTGTTTGTATGAACTGGCAGGCTGCCTGGCCACCCTTGTCAAAATGGTTTGGCAAATTTGAGCTGAGTACCGAATTGCTCACACAGGGACTGCTTCTACTTAATGAGCCACTTGATACCCAAGGCATGCAATTTCTCTGAACTCTTAGTAAACTGAAGTACCAGATACATTCTGTATCTTGATAACAGTAAATCACCAACAGACCACGCATGCAATACTTCAACATTGGAAAAAATTGGAACTTTGACGTTCATGATGAAAAATACCCCACACAGTTTTAATGAGGGAATGAGCAAAAGTGAGATGAACAATGCTAAGGAACATCTTGTGCCATAGGCTGATTTACTGCAAGACCTTACTTGCCGTGGAACTAAAGTTGTCCTCCACTAATTCCTGGTCTCAGCTTAGCTTGTAATGAAACTCGGTAAACCTTACTTGCTCAGTTTTCACTAGGCCACGCTGGCCTAGCACACTACAAGTGATTTTCCTTTTTTTGTTGTGGTTTTTTTTGTAAAACCTGCAGCAAGTCATTGGATTTTCCCCACCTTTTGCCCAGAAGAGCAGTCCATCATGCTTAGTGAAGAAGTCTTTTCATGGTCCTAAGTATTGTGATACTGATAAGCCTCTCTGACCACAGGTCTCTGACAACAGGTCAGTGAGGGTGAAAGCAGATGCCCCTGGTGCCTTTCCCTTGCTAACCTTTTCTTTCCCTTTCCTTCCCAGCTTCTGATTCCAGCCTGATCTGATTTCATGTGGCACCTGGGACCTGTTCCTGAGAGCTTTACTCCAGCCATACACAGTAAAGCAGTGTGGTACAGGGAATACTGGACCTCCTTCTTTCCTTCTTTGCTTTAACACATCCCTGAGGTGGTACAAAGCCTCACCTGCCTTCCCAGCAGCTACCTCTGATATGGAGCTCTGTTCCATAACAGGCTGCCACTGGCCGTCCCATTGCTGGGTAGGCTTCTCTAGTGCAAGGAGTAGACCTGGCTAGGGAAGCTTGGCTTCTGCTCTGCTGCCCAGACCCAGGGCAAACGTACTACCAGAACATCGAGCCCCACATCATCATCATCCCTGAATGGCTGGGTCTTGCATAGATGCAGAACGGCAGTGCTAACAAGAGGCCTGAACGCCAGAGAGCATGTGGGCATAAGCCTGGCAAGTGGCTGAGCAGGGAGAACAGCCTCTCACCCAAAAATCTGCCCGTGCTCAGCCACTTCTCCAGCTCTGCAGACAAAGCTGCCCCATGGCTGCTCTAACCCGCTTTGGGGGCAAATGCTTAATGCACTGAAGCTGCTTCAAGCTGCTGCTCAGCAGTCACACACCTGGCAGCTCACAACAACATGGGCCAGAGCACCCGTGGTGGCTAAAATGCCTGGGCCAGCCGGGTGGAGAGGAGTGGCTTTTCCACCAGCACAGTTAAGGTTGAACACGTGGAAAGCTCTGGGCTGTGTGCTTTGAGATTTGACCGGTTTAACTCTCTGTGTGGCTCTTTAATACCACGTGCCATGCTGAACAGCCTGATCCTGCAGCAGTGCTCTAGCAAGCAAACCAAAATCCATCATCTCACTGGCTCTGGTTAGCACCAAGCAGGATTATGGAGCATTCAGCTGAATCAGGCTAACCACTAACAACAGACTAAAATGATTTGTGAACCTGGACATTTGTACTGTGAAACAGTACATTTTTTAAATGCAGCGTCTTGTTAGTAACACAGTCTTTAAACGTGTTAGGGATTGGACAACTTACTGCCAACAGCACACCCAGCCAGATTTGAGCCACAGCAGTTTGTCAGGCCATTGTAAAAAGCTGGTCCACCTTTCTCTATGAAAAATACCCAGCACTGTGAATGGTTCCTACTGCAATGCCAAGAATAATACCAAGAGAGAGAAGAAAGCTACTCAAGTGAGTATGGAAACCATTTTAACCAGGAATCAAATACAGCTGTGTGTTTTTCTTGATGGAGTTTAAGCTGCATTAGCAAAAGTAATGTGATTTCAGCAATTTTTAAGTGTTTATAAAAGCCTAATGCAACAATGTTTTTAGAGGGGGAAAAGACATTTTAAAGGTGGCTTGGAAATGCTAAATATACCGTATTTGCAGCAATTCATTCATAACATTTTTCATCGAATTTCTTCTGGAATAGACATGTTCCTACAGCCAGCTTACAGAAAGACAGATTAGCCCTACACACACGTCCCCTGCAAGTCTGCCTGGGCACAGGGGTGTTAAATTTGCAACCTCTGGAGCAGTTGAGCCCACTTACAGTTGGCAGCCACCTCCACTCGGAAAGCATGGCAGGCTGGAGCTGCTCTAGAGGTAATAACCTGTTCCCAGCCATCACCACCTTCTGGGAGGAGGGCAGGGAAGAGGAGGCCCATCAGCTACCCTGGCAGCAGCAAGACAACGGAAAGATTACAAAACCTGTGCTTCCCCATACCCCCTGCCCCAAGCAGCTGTTGAAAGAAAAGATTGCTACTGAAGAGCTGTGATTAAAATTTAATAAACCTTTTCATAAGGAAAAAGAAAAGTGTTCAAAAAACTTGACACTATTTCCATAAAAATCCACTACCAAAACTCCACAAAATATCCAAAATTTTAATTCTGGAACAATGACCTTTCTACAAAGAGATTTTAGAGACTGAGTGTACATATTCACAATAGCAACAAACTAAGGCATGTTGTCTGTAGCTATGTTTAGAAATTAAAAGATTTTGAAAAGCCGTATGACTTGATCTCATTTAAACCTTGTCAAGATACAGGCAGTAAAATTTCTAAAAGTCTGACTTACTTTTAGATGTAGTGGACTGTCGGTTTATACAACTGTCATGAGTACGAGCTAGATTAATTTCAAATTACTGAAACAAATACTCCAGCAAGAGCATGGAGCGGAAACATTATTTTAAAGTGCTCGTTAGAAACCCAACATTTCAATTACAGTTAAGAAATGTTAAACATATTACATTCCTTACATATCAAGTCTGAAAGTACAGTATGTACACAATCTACAGTCTTGTCTATATAAATAGGAAATAATTTATCTATATATCTCAAACATGACTAGTAGCTGAAGGGAAGTTAAAGACTATTTCGATTTGACCTGAAAAAAGGAAAAAAAAGCAGTCATCCCATACATACAGGTACGGGAATTCTGTATCCCCAGAACTGCCATTTTGGCCAATCTCCTTGATTAATACTTATCTGGCAGATACTTCACCCACTCATGAAGCATCTGTCAGCACGTTGCCCGTAGAGAATCACAGCATCTCCCTTGGAAGGGAATTGCTTGGGTCTCTAGAACTGGCAAGGCTGCTGCTAAGAGAATATGCAGTAAGACATAAGTCCCTTAATTAGAACAGAAGATATATGCACTGCAATGTATTACAGTTTGCAGAGATAAAAGAACTCTGAACTAGACTGTCAACAAAAATTTGGATGTTTTTTATTTTAGTTTTTGAATGAACTGTAGTGCCTATAAAAATTAAGACAAAACTAATATGAGGCATTTGTGATAAACTTAAAAGCCTACATCAACTTTCTCATACAGCCCTAATCAGTCCCTTTCAATCCAGAGCCACAGTGTGTTTGCTAGTCAAGTCTCTCATCCTGACAGGATCCAATCAAATCTCTCCATCTCACTACTGGTCCTCTCTGATTCTCACTTAACAGTTCCGCAGCATGTGGCATTATCCTGTGCACAGGCTAAGCCTCTTTCACTCAGGACTAATACCAGGTACCTGTGAAATGTTAGTACTGTACATCACTGTACTCCCACATTGCACACACTTTCCAACAATCCCCCTCAAAGTACAATATGATAATGCTTTCAAAAATACAAACAACCTTAAAAGAAAAAAGTGTTCATGAATGTACAATAAAAATATTTAACTTCTTCCCATCACTTTTCATTTCTTGGCTGCCACCAAGACCAACATTTCTTTTTCTTCCCCCCCAGTTTTTTCAATGATTTTGCAACTGGACTTTCAGACAGATACAAGAGTATACCCACTCACATACAGTAACATGATTACAGTAAAATCAAAAGCCACAAAATAAAATAATGGTGAACATTCTGCAAGTGGAATTTAAACTTTTGGTCAACATTTCTGCTAGGCTAGAGGCAAAAATATGCTGTACAAAACCACTTTAACATCTGCAAGAATAAGCCTCCTGTTTACTTTAGCCTCAGTTTAGTGTGTGGTCAGCCTGAACTACACAATTTCTTAAAAGAGCAGGTAGATAGGAGATTGTAAAGCTCTATTTCTTCCTAGCTGTACCCATAAACAGATTCTTCCCTTACGAAACAACATTCATGTGAAAAAATTTACTGTGGCGCTCAGAAGAGTTGAAGGCAAATACAGGTGTAAGAACAACAAAAGCTGTCAAGGTGACAAACGATTCAATGGACTGCTTTCTTCTCCACCTGCAGCAAGCTTGAGCGTCTTTAGCTTTCGAGGGGGATGCTGAGGACTCTTACGAAGGTTGTCGTCCATCTGCAGAGAAATAATGAGAGCCGGATCTGGCAAACAGTAGAATACAGATTAAACAATTGTCTATTTGTCAGCGCTGCCATCATTAATTCTCGTTTGGGGTATTTTTTTCCCGTTATTCCAGGCCCAGCTAAAACTGACACCTTCGTTCCTTTCCACTCCCAAAGATATGCTTGTGTTAAAGCAACTATTCATTCCACAGGCATATGGTGCATCGAACCCAAAGGGCAAATAGGTTGCTCTGCTCAAATAATTTTGTCAGCATTACTGAAGAAAGCAACACTGCTACCTTCTTCTAGGAGAGCAAAGTTTCAATTTTGTACAAAAGCCAAATGCAGCAGCATCAGAAAAAAAAAGAAAAAAAGAAAGCTGATCAAAAGTCAAACTGGTAATATCAGTGGATGATTTTGCATGTTCAGCACACTGCAAGAACAAATCTTTTTCAAATTAGAAATGTCCTGGAGGCGCTGGGTGAATTTAGATTAGTTACTGATTTCAAAAACTATTTAATAAAGTACTTGTGATAAGACCTTTTCAAAGACATGTTAAAATTAATATCTGAAATATAAAGATTTTACATTTTCACAGGAAATCAATCTAATGCCCTGTGTGTAATGTGGTATCAAAGAGAGTCTAGTTACTACAGAATAAAGAGAATTACAGAAGACAGCACAAGGTAGATCTCCAGAGGTTGTCTAGTTCATCCCACTTCCTCAAGATAGGAGTCTTTAAAACTTCCACAGCCACTTCAATACCTCAAGAGGAGATACAATCCATACCTAAAGCTACAGAAGCTGTTCATAGTTAATGATCTATTTCCTACTCTGGTCTTTTTCGGGAAGAAATGCCTTCTGTCCTTCTAGTTAAAGTGTTCTGTCTGCATCAGAAGACTAATTCTTCACAAGTATTTTTCACGTGAGTTGTATAGCTTTTGATAGGTGCTGAGTGACGCAGTCTTAGAGACAAAGAATATAAAGAAATAAAAGCTGGATGTAGAACAAGCAGAGGAACGAGTGACTGTATGTAAGTGACTATAGCATTCAGCTGGGAGCAAGGAGAGCCAGCAATTGGTCTTAACTTGAAGGACCATTTCTGGGTTTTGATCAATACATTTGATTTCTTTCCTGGAATGTACTTGCAGAAAGACACCCTTCTTTTGTTCGTATGCATGCTTGCGAGATAATGTTTCTGTGTGTAATGAAAATATTTTTGAAGTACAAGGTTTCATTATTATTTTCAACTGACGTAATTCTTCCTGCCTCTCTACACAAAGTAACTCATTTAGAAAAGAAGTAGTTAAAATAAAATGTCCACCATACAGTTGCATTTGCCGTGCAAGAGTATCTGTGAACAAGTAACCACAATGAAGCAGGAAAATTAGAGACTGAAGCAAACATAACCTTTTCAATCAAGTTGGATTCCTTATTTACAAGTTGTGTGAGTTTCTGCAGATTAGCATCTGCTGTATCCTGTCCAGCCGGAGAATGGCCTGGAGAGTGAAGGCAGAAAGATGAAGAGTAAAAAGGTATTTAGAAAAGCTTTTAAATCCTTAAAAATAAATCCACACTGGAGAGAAAGTTCATGCAGTATTTTTATGCAAACAAGAATTTAAGTGTAAAAGTCATTCCATGTGAGAAAACCAGGAGTACTAAGCGTAAGCCATAGCATACATGTGCATTTTTACCAATGCTTGACAGAGCACAACCTCAGAAGCCTCTCTGCCTCATTTCCCCACAGAAGCTCTAGCATAGACTACATAAAATCTAATTCTGCCTTGGTTCACAGATGGAATACTGGAGTCCTAATCCAAACAAGACTATAGATGACAAAAAGGGAAAAATAAACAAAGCTTACCTGAGGCAGTTAACCTGAAGTAGCAAGTTAAAATGCCATCACAGAATCGACACAGATTGGGAAGCTGTTTCAAATGCTCTTGTAGATGTACTCTGGGGAAGCACACTTTATAAATTGGTGCAAGGAAACCAAACACAAAGGCATCCAAGGTGGTAGGCCTGAAAAGAGTGACAAAACAAAACAAAAAACAAAGTGACTGAAGTAAGACATTAAGACCACTATAACATAAATATTCTCTGTGTATGTCAAACACAACTGAGGACAGAACAGAGTCAGCTTTTCCAGCATTCCATCTTTTCATATAAATCTGTTAAATGCTTTGATTTCAAATCAATCTGGTAAACGTACAGATGACCTACTGATTTCAGCACCTCTGAACTACAGACATGCTGGCAAGCTGGAACAGTAACTTCAGCATTAAAATGAAGTCTAATGCTGATAAGTCACTCTAAACCACACTTCTGTATTATAAAATCCAAACTGTATGCCAGTAGATCAGGAATCCTCTCTCATGAAGTGGTCCAACTTAACTGGCTAAAGGAAGAGATCATCATTTTTAGGAACTGTTCACACTGTATCATTGGCAATATACGTTTCCTGCTCTGTGGACGTACCACAGAAAGAGGAGTGTTCCCAGACATACACCTTCCTCCCATGAAGGTGCTGGTAACACCCAGGGTTAAAGCAGTTTTTCTGCATATGAGCACAGGAGGCGACATTCAGAGGCTAGAAAAGCATTCCTTAGTGCAACGCTAACTCATCAAGAACCCCGCATTTTCTTAGCAGCTGTAGTCTGCCTCTCTGGAAAAATTCAGGATAAGGGAGACACCACACTGCCTTACTCCAAATGTCTTGTTAGTGACCTGTTTATTTACTCAGATTTATCTGTAATGCAGAGTGTGAGATGTGAAACTACCATGCACCACTCTTTACATTGTGACAGATAAAAAAATCCAAAAACAGAACAAAAAATATTTGTGTTCACAGTCATGTGGTACCTGTTTTATTAGTCATTAAAAAGAAACAAAAACCTCAAACCCAAAATACAAACAACAGAACAAAACAAAACAAAAAATCACACTCACGTATCTCCAAAGAAAAACTGAGATGTTCCCAATCTCTTCGACAGGAGATTTAGGCACTCCTTGGCATCCCTGTATATCTGATAAGACACAAAACTGTCTAAGAGCCCTAGGTTTAGCAAGGCTACTATGCATAGCATCATTCATCATTTGACAGTGTGCTAGACTGTTTCAGTTCTTGTCTTTGACAGCATCAACTTACAAATTCTTTACTACACAACACATACTTGTGCTTCCACTTCAGTGAGACTGTAGAGTGGAGGCCCTCCCCTGGTCAGCAAAATCCTGTTCAGCGCTTCCCTGGACATCTTTCCAGGCAGATACAAACTCAGTGGGAAGGCAATCCTTGAGGCAAACCATGGTTTTGTCACACTGCAGTAATTTTCAGCATCAACCCAGAAAGTGTGCAGCTGTATCAACACAAGGGAAAACGTGACTGGAATTCGAGTAAGAAAAGTAGACATTTCTTAAAAGTTTGATGTGCAAGACCTCTGTCACAGAAGCAGCAGCACCAAGAATTACTGTAATTTAAAGCAGTCAGGCTCCATAAAGGACAATAGTCATTCTTTAAGTGTAGGAGTATAAGATTAAGACAACAGATACCTTCCACCTGAGGAAAAACAACAAAGATATTACAGACATACATACACATGCATTAAATTACATGCACACTCATGTTTATGTATGTGTGCATATCCACACTTACACACACACACACACTATACATAGAAAATATATTACAGAAATTGTTGCAGGCATGCAAGGTAAGGTTGAATTTTCTATAATAGTCTTTTTAATTTTATACAAATTTTAAAATATTATAAATGGTGACTTGTAACTTTGCAGGTCAGCTGAAGAGGCTAGCCTATGGTATCACCTGGTCAGAATATCTTTTCCTGTACAACTGAAGTCAAAGTCATTCAAGAGATCCGACATCTGGGGATTTTTATAGCTGTAATATACACTAAATTGGTGAGGGCATGCGGCCATGTGTTATTTAGAAATTAAAAATTAAATTATTTGGATTTCTCGGAAGTTCTAACTGAACTGTTCAAAAGGCTTAAACAGCTATGCACCCCACATCAGACACAACACATCATTTTCAGGCCAACCAAGTGAAAAAGAAACAACAACATAAAGCTGCTTTCAGGATACTTGAGCAAGTCCAGAGGGGGCCATGAAGATGATTCGACAGCTGGAGAAGCTCTGCTATGAAGACAGGCTGAGAGAGTTAGGCTTGTTCAGCCTGAAGAAGAGAAGGCTCCAGGGAGACCTTAGAGCAGCCTTTCAGTACTTAAAGGGGCCTACAGGAAAACTGGAGAAGGACATTTTACAAGGGCATATAGGGACAGGAAAAGGGGGAGTGGCCTCAAGCTGAAACAGGGCAGACCTAGATTAGGTATCTGGAAAAATACCTTCCCTGTGAGGGTGCTGAGGCGCTGGCACAGGTTGCCCAGAGAAGCTGTGGCTGCCCCATCCCCGGCCGTGTTCAGGGCCAGGCTGG
>NW_009934902.1:15181-21998 GCF_000696875.1 Nestor notabilis
GGGGACCCGGTTCTGGTGGAGGGTGCCCCTGCCTGGGGCGGGGGGTGGAACTGCATGATACTCATGCAAGTGATAGAGAAGCCGACAAGGAGAGGTGCCATGCTTGACCTCGTGCTCACCAAGGAGGGGCCAGTGGGCAATGTGATGCTCCAGGGCAGCTTTGGCTGCAGCGATCACGAGACGGTGAAGTTTGAGATCATGAGGGCAGTGAGAAGGGCATGCAGTAATCTCACTGCCCTGCTCTTTGAGAGAGCAGACTTCGGCCTCTTCAGGAACCAGCTGAGTAGGCTCCTATTGGATAGAGTCATGTAGGACAGGGGGGCCCAATAGTGCTGGTTGATACTCAAGGATAACCTGCTCCAAGTTCAGGAGCGCTGCATCCCGACAAGAAGGAAATGCAGCAAGAAGGCCAGAAGGCCTCTGTGGATGGATAAGGAACTGCTGAGAAAACTCAGAGGGAAAAAAGCTTACAGAAGGTGGAACCAAGGACAAGCAACCTGGGTGAAAAACAAGGACATTGTCTGGGAACCTAGGGATCGGGCTGGGAAAGCTAAAGCCTAGTTAGAGTTGAGTCTGGCCAGGGATGTTCAGACCTAACAGGAAGGGCTGTTTCTATATTATGTTGACACCAAAAGGAAGTCTACAGATAGGGCCTCTCCAGAAGGAAACGGGAGAACTGGCTACCCTAGATTTGGAGAAGGATGAAGTTCTTAATGACTTCTTTGCCTCAGTCTTCACCAGCAAGCACTCTGACCACACTGCCCAAGCCTTGGAAGGCAGATGCAGGGACTGTGAGAATGAAGATCTCACTGCAGGAGAGAATCAGGCTCAAGATCATCTTATGAACTTGAACGTGCGCAAGTCCATGGGACCTGATGAAGTCCTGAAGGAGACAGTGAATAAAGTTGCTAAGCCACTGTCCATCACATTTGAAAAATCATGGCAGTCAGATGAAGTTCCTCATGACTAGAAGAAGGGTAATATAACCTCCACTGTCAAGAAGGGGAAGGTGGAAGACCCAGGGAACTACAGACCAGTCAGTCTCACCTCTGTGCCCGGCAAAATCTTGAGCAGATTCTCCTGGAAAGCATGCTGAGGCACATGAAAAACAACAAGGTGGTTGGTGACAGCCAGCATGGTTTCACTAAGGGGAAATCCTGCCTGACCTATTTGGTGGCCTTCTATGATGGGGCTACAGAACTGGTGCATGGGGGCAGAGCAGTTGACGTCATCTACCTGGACTTGTGCAAAGCATTCGACACTGTCCCACACGACATCCTTGTCTCTAAATTGCAGAGACATCAATTTGATGGATGGACCACTCAGTGGGTAAAGAACTGGCGGGATGGCTGCACAAAGAGTTGTGGTCAGCGGCTCAATGTCCAGCTGGAGACCAGTAACGAGTGGTGTCCCTCAGGGGCCATTGCTGGGTCCTATCCTGTGCAACATCTTTGACAGCTGCATGGACAGTGGGATTGATGCGCCCTCAGCAAGTTTGCCGACGACACCAAGCTGTGTGGCTCGGTTGATATGCTGGAAGGAAGGGATGTCATCCAGAGGGACCTTGACAGGCTTGAGAGGTGGCCAGTGTAAACCTCATGAAGTTCAACAAAGCAAAGTGCAAGGTCCTGCACCTGGGTCGGGGCAATCACAGGCACAGCTACACATTGGGTGGAGAAGAGATTCAGAGCAGCCCTGCAGAGGACCTGGGCATGCTGGTTGACAAGACAACATGATCCAGCAGTGTGCGCTCACAGCCCAGAAACCAACCGTATCCTGGGCTGCATCAAAAGAAGCATGACCAGCAGGTCAAAGGAGGTGATCCTGCCCCTCTACTCTGCTCTTGTGAGACCTCACTTGGCAGTACTGTGTGGAGCTCTGATGTCCCCAGCATAAGAAGGACATGGAGCTGTTGGAGCAAGTCCAGAGGAGGGACATGATGACCAGGGGCTAGAACACATCCTGTATGAAGACAGGCTGAGAAAATTGAGGCTGTTCAGCCTGGAGAAGAGAAGACTGTGCAGAGACCTCATAGCAGCCTTCCAGTATCTGAGGGGGGGCCTATAAGGATGCTGGAGAGGGACTCTTCATTAGGGACTGTAGTGATAGCACAAGGGGTAATGAGTTCAAACTTAAATGGGGGAGATTCAGGTTAGATGTGAGGAAGAAATTCTTTACTGTGAGGGTGTCCTGGGTTCAGCTGTAGCAGTTATTTTTCTCCTCCCTAGCAGCTGGAGCAGTGCTGTGTTTCAGCTTTAGGCTGAGAACAATGCTGGAAACACACCAATGTTTTAGTTGTTGCTCAGTAGCACTTACCCCAATCAAAGACTTTTCAGTCTCTCATGCTCTGCCAGTGAGGAGGGGCAAGGGAAGCCAGGAGGAAACAGAGACAGGACACCTGACCCAAACTAGCCAAAGTGGTATTCCATACCACAGCATGTCATGACTAGTATATAAACTGGGGGGAGTTACCAGGAAGGCCACTGGGGTCATTGCTGGAGTTGGGCTGGGTATCAGTCAGCGGGTGTGTTTATAGTTTTCCTTTTCCTCTTTTAGTTTTATATTCTCTCCCCTTGTTACTTCCCTTATCATTATTATTACTGGTGGTAGTAGTAGCAGTTTTGTATTATACTTTGGTTACTGGACTGTTCTTACCTCAACCTATCCTGCCAGGAGCAGGGGGAAGGGAAGAAGAGAGGGGAGTGAGCGAGCAACTGCATGGTTCTGAGTTACTGGCTGGGCTTAAACCACGACAGAGAGTAGTGAGGCATTGGAACAGGCTGCCCAAGCAGCAGTGTTCGACAGGGCCTTGAGCAACCTGGTGTAGTATAAGGTGTCCCTGCTCTTTAAGGTCCATTCCAACCCAAACCACTCTATGATTCCATGAAATACACTCTTCTTTCCTTTACAAAAGTTGCTAGGCAGTATTTCCAAAATTGCACTAATTCTAGCCAGGACTATAGCTGAGAGACTTCAATGTCTCTCACAGTGGGCACTTCCTGTAGCATTCATTTCCAAAAATTCTGACCATTAATGTATTTCTCAATACTTACCAGAGCAGGAAGCAGCTTCTCTTCAAGTAGTGCAATATATGCTAATGTATCAGCCCCTTGCTTTGCAGACAATTCATAATCAGCATTGTATTTCTAAAAATTTAAATAAATAAATACAAATTATATACTACAAAGAGTGTTACAGGGAACTTTCCAAAAAGATGATGAGTACAACCCGAAGTCGTTTCAAACTTAACAGCCATCAAGTCAGCAAATGTAATAACATTTTTCAGGACAGAAATCATGCACTCACTAGAATTTCCCTTCTTCTTCAGGCCAGCTATGTCAAACCTCCTTGCATCTCCCTTTTCTTAGATTTTTGGGCCCTCCTATTCCCAAAATAACTCTTGCGCCTCCTTCCCACTGCTTTCCAACCAACTGTCCAGTGATACAGAGGCATTTTTTCAGTACTTAGGGATGTAGCAAACCTCTGGAAAGTCCTCATCCTTATTTCTGAAGAAGCATCTGGCACTTAAGCTGGCGTAAGCATAAAAAGGCACGTATTCTCATCTTCTGCTTTTAATTACCATTTTAAAAGTCGAAAAATTGGATGCTAACAACATAAGAGACCAAATGCACAGCTAAATTAATGCAGTTACAGCTGATGGAGCTTTTAATTCTGACACTGGATTCTCTTAAGGTATATTTAATGAGTTGATAAGGTTTTCTTAGGGGGAGATGCACTCAGCCAATTTAGAAACAAAGCGTCAGTGCTGGCCCTTAGATAAAGAATCATAGAATAGTTAGGGTTGGAAAGGACCTTAAGACCATCTAGTTCCAACCCCCCTGCCATAAGCAGGGACACCACACACTAAACTATGTCGCCCAAGGCTCTGTCCAGCCTGGCCTTGAACACCTCCAGGGTTGGAGCATTCACAACTTCCTTGGGCAACCTATTCCAGTGCCTCACCACCCTCACTGTGAAGAACTTCTTCCTCATATCTAACCTAAAGTTCCCCTGTTTAAGTTTAAAGCCATTACCTCTTGTCCTACCACTAGAGTCCCTAACGAAGAGTCCCTCCCCAGCATCCTTGTAGGCCCCCTTCAGATACTGGAAGGCTGCTATGAGGTCTCCACGCAGCCTTCTCTTTTCCAGGCTGAACAGCCCCAACTTTCTCAGCCTGTCTTCATACGGGAGGTGCTCCAGTCCTCTTATCATCCTCGTGTCCCTCCTCTGGACTTTCTCCAACAGCTCCATGTCCTTTTTATGTTGAGGACACCAGAACTGGACACAATACTCCAAGTGAGGTCTCACAAGAGCAGAGCATATTATTCTTAACCTTTAAGTTAAGGAGGTTTTTTTTCCTAACATTAATGAATCTTTGGTATTCAAATTACTGTGAAACTTCTGAATTTTAAAACAACTGTCTAAAATCCTACCTCAAATAGGCAGTTTTCAAATTCTGCTTTTCTCCCCCCAAAGATTAAAAGTTTCACTTTAAATCTTGACTAGGCAGGAACTGGATTTCTAATGTAAAAGCAGAATAGTGAGCTGGAAGACGATCTTAGAAATAAAAGGATGATGCAATGCTTTACTAAACATCTTTATACTTTGTCAAAGAAGAAATCGTGTAGCTTTATTCTTTGTGAATAAAACATGAAGAGATCTGCAAAAGGCAAGCAAGAGTTGACTACACGAGAACATGATGTGCATCAAGAAATGCTTGCAGACATTTTTACACTACAGGCTATAGAAAAACTATGTAGATTAAAACCAACGCTGTATTATCCTTTAAAAAAAAGAGCACTCACAGATGATTATCCATTTAAGCAGTTAAAACCACACTTCCTAAACTGCGATATCCTAAGTCTGCAAAGTCATAATGATGTTAAAAGTGTTATAATTAGGAGCAGGGTGCTCAGTGAGAAACTGCTCAATTAAGGCAAATTTGTTGTCCTTTTCAATGAATATTTTTCTCGTGTCTATTTTTATATGTTTCACATAACTAACCATCAAACTTTCAAACAACAATCCACCATTTTGAAATTCTCATGCATGTATGAGCAACAGGAAAGCTCTGGGTCTGAACCGAGCTCCAAGTTTTCAGAAGCCTGTATCATTGTATAAAGGGGACATGAAGAGCCACTATAAGGGAGAGAAAACAAACTTTCTGGAAGAGACCTACCTGCTTTCTTAAGAAGTTTAGTATTTTTGCTGGCTGAGAAATAACAATGTCTTCTGATATAAGGACTGGCACATCCCCTAGAAGGCATAAATAATATGGTCAACAATTTATATGTTCTAACTTAATTAGAAAGCAATCAAGTCACTTCATCTAATTTCCTCTTCTCCATAGCATGTTCTGATCTTACAAACATGTAAGCATAAAATAGGCTTTACCTAGTAGGCGAGTTCTGCCAAGGTCACAGATACATCTAGGGTATTAAGGCCTTCATTAATAACAACACATAAGAAAAAGCCTATGTCAAATCAGACTGAAACCAGTGTCTTCTGATAAATCACTGATGCTTTGAGAACCAGGCTACTTATCTGGATTTCAGACGTTACTGGTCAGATGTTACTCATCAGATTGCAGGATCAAAGACTGTAGAGTGTAAAATCTCTGTAATAGGGTTATCTTCTAGCAAATTCACAATGTAACTGCCACAATGAGCCTAACATGACTGTGCTGCTAAATACTGTTAAAGAAACAATTATCAGCAACACTTACTATTTGGATCTTTTTCTTAACAGATATTATGTGTTTTGGCTATTAAGTATTTGGCAAGTACACCCAGCTAGTTCGTGGTATTTTCTGCTAACAGAAAACAATAAGCTTAAAAGCAAGAGTCAAAGGCACTACTTTTGCATGGACAGAGTAATGCCTAAACTGATAATGTGGTAAGTGTAAATGACAGAGTACTTTAACCCTGCACTGATTTTACCTCTCTGGAATACACCAAAACAGTGCCAAGCAAACATTAGCAATGCGTATCAGTATCCGACACAGAGAAGTCCGCTCTGACACCTGATCTTCAACTTCCCCAGCAACTAGGTTGTTAGTCACCTTTTCTGAATTAACCTCTCTTAACTCAGCACAGTACTAAACATCCCAGCTGGTGCAAGTTAATAACTCTTTGAGGATCACATGCCACTTCCAGCTGTACCAGCCCATTAAATTATGTATAATTCTTTAATTATATAACACTATTTCCATACACAAGTCTAGTTACTGCCATCATAAATAGGCACGGTGAAAAAAGCTTAAAAATTTGTTTTCATTATACCAACAATTTAGACGGCTGACAGGAACAGGTATGTCCTTGGCACCAGTGCTTTGTTGAGTGCCCGCTGCTTCACCCAACCCATTTTAATAAGTGTCCTCTGAGGCACTTTGTCTTCCTTTATTTTATTCCCACAGATTCATCACACTTGATCCTGCAGTCACTTACCGATGCGTGGTGAAAGCAGGCAGCCCTCACTGGGCCAGCTTACACCCTTGAACACAAAACCGAAGCAAAGGCAGGAATAACACAGAAAGTGGAATCCACATTTATAACCTGGCTATGTTTAAAAGAATAAAGAACTCAAGGATGGTACCTTTGGGAGCTCTCCATGAGTTAGTTATAGTATTCACTGTCAGGGGAGCACCAGAAAATTTGGCATAAGCCTGCAATAAAGATTGAGGGGAAGTAAGCCCGGTGTGTAGGAGAAGTGTCAGCACTTCAGGAGTTGTTTTAAGCAGCTGAGGGCACTGACGACCGACGCAAAGCACACATCAAAGTACGCGCGTCTGGTTTTAGTCGGCCGTCGGTGCCCTGAT
>NW_009934903.1:0-3886 GCF_000696875.1 Nestor notabilis
AAAATGACTGCTGTAGATGAACCCAGGACATAAATTCATATTAACACCACTTTTGCTAATATGTTTGAGAGTGAGTTTGAGCAATCCTGAATCACTCATCCATGTCATAGTGGTAATGATGTTCATGGACCTCTCTTGTGTATATTAGCTAGTGCACACATTGTGCATATGGATATACATATGGTCAGTAATTTTTAAAAGAGTATGTGGAAAAAGTTGTTATTTCATAAAACTTAAAAACCAATTTTTTTTCCTAAAATTATTAAATTATTTCTGAGATGAGTGCCAATATATATTCTTCTTTGAAAATATATGGAAGTAATAAAATTGTTTACATCTAGACAGCAAGACTTATATGTCAAACTCTATAACTATTAAATCATTCTATACAGGGGAGGAAACTTTTACTATTATTCCCTTGAAATACCATCAAGTGATGATTTGATTGCTTAGGCAAAATAATGGTATTTGAAGTTTAAACAGGTATAGAAATAAACCACCAAACTTTCCCAATTCAAGCCGTCTGACAGTGATCTGAATTAAATAATTTAATTTTTGTGTGTTTGTTATTTGTAGAAATACCTTAGTAATATAACTTCAAATAATTATGAAATTATTTAAGCTCTCCATACTTTCAATATATTTTTCTCTCTTAAAGTACTATATTTCAGTCACATTGTTATTACATATAATACTTCATAGAAATCAAGAAGAACACTGAGGACAGTATGAGGAGTGGCTGGTACCCCAAAAGGTTGGGCTCAGGTCCTATTCAGAGGGATATCTAAAAGCTGAGGAATGGATAAGCAGAAACATCTTTAAGAGCTATGAAACAAAATGCAAGATGCTGCATCTGTGAAGCAATAACTCCATGCACCAGTACAGGGGACTGAGCAGCTGGAAAGCAGCCTCCTGAGCTGCATTAAGCAGAGCATTGACAGCAGATCAACGGAGGTGATCCTTCCTCTCTGCTCATCTCTGGTGAGACACATCTGGATGTCGTGTCCAGTTCTGGGCTCCCCAGTAAAAATGAGACACATACATACTGGAGCAAGTCAACAAAGGACCACAAAGCTAATGGAAAGACTGGAACACATGTTATTCAAGGTAAAGTTCAGAGGCCTGGGTCTGTTCAGCATAGAGGAAAGGTGGCTCAGGGTGCTTTTTTTTTGATGTGGATAAATACCTGATGGGAGAAGTAAAGAAGACAGAGCCAGACTCACCTCATTTGTGACCAGGGAAAACAGAGGAAACAAAGGACACAAACTGAAATACAGGAAATTCCATTTAAACATAAGGAAAAAAAAAAATCACTGCAGTTGTGATCAACTACTGAGATAGGTTGCCTAAAGAAATTGTACAATCTCCATCCTTGGATATATTCAAAACACAACTGGACACAGTCCTGGGTAACCAGCTTAAGCAGATCCTGCTTTGAGCAGGGAGTTGGACTAAAGGATCTCCAAAGGTGCTTTCCCACTTCAGCTGTTCTGTGATTCTGTTACATATTATTTTCATTATTTTCAACATACTTGATTGGATTTAATTTCTAGGTCTATAGAGACACATAAAAAAAAAAATCATTATTCCTTTCTTTCCCTGTCAGAGCACAATTTGTCTACAGAACTGATTTGTACTATATCATAGATAAGATGAGGACTTCCTCTTATCTCCTTTGGATGATTTTTTTTTTTTCCAGTGCTGCCTCTTGTACACCTTAAACCAAAATGAAATGTAACAGAAATAACAAGGCTGTTTCTTTTGTTTCTTTTTTTTTTTTTTTCTTTTTCTTTTCCTGTTCTTCCTGCGTTGGATACATAATTCCCATTGGCTCCATATAGCTAAACCAAGCAAATATAGGTGAGTATGAGAATGAAAGAGTAGCAGTAAAGCTCTAGTATTTGCATATGAGATTGGGCAAGTCTTCATTCCCATCCTAGATTCTATTAACAAAATAAATCAGCAGTGTATCACCACCAGACATGTTACTGGTTTAAAGATGAGGTGATGGCTAACTAAAACCTGACCACTGGGCACATTGTAAGTGCCACAATTCTGTCCAGAAAACAGGCATGGATGCCAGGTGAATGAGCAACGTCCTTAGCTAAAAAAAAAAAAAAAAAAAATTACCTTGGGAAAACCTTTAACTTAGCCACAAATTGTTCACAGTTCAGTTTAATGGTCTTTACTGAAAATGTCTCTATTATTTAACTTTTCTGTTGTTGTCACCACCAGCTTTGGTGGGAAGCAGCACATGTACCATAGTATGAAAAATAAGAAAACTTGAAAAACATTGGGAAAGAAAGAAGAAAATTACACTAGATCCTTAATCTTCTTCATGACTATTCAGAGTTTATGAAGAGTCTGTTCCACTCAGCAGCAAGGAATCATTTAGCTCCACTTCTCACACCCCAAATGTGTCATACTTCATATACAACTCCATAAATTCATCTCAACTGAATGTCTTTCTAGGCATTTGGAAACCATTTTTCCATTGTCCAACTGCCCTGTGCTATCACTCAATGACACTTCATCAGTAGCAGAGTTCATGACATTTCAAAATACTTTCTATACAGAGGAGAGGCTCCAGGATTAAGAAGAATTTTCTATTTAATTGTGACCAATGTGTTAGTGTATGGAGAGTTTTTTCATCTTTCTTATTGCATGTAGAAGATAGTATTAAGTTACGAAGAGAAGAAGTAAGCATATTAATGTCAAAACACAATGGAGTTAGTTATCAGAAATTCAGAGAGTATAAGATGGTTACCTCAGACATTTAAGTAAGACAATTGCAGATTCATTTTATTACCCAGTACTCTTTGGGGTGAATTAGGCCAAAGTTTAGTCTTCATAATTTCCTTAGCTCTTGTTCTGTGAATATCAGTTTAATCTTTTCTTTAACTGTGAGTAAATTAACTCAAGTATCAAGTCTCAGCCTGCAAAACTTTTTACAAGCACAGAAGTCATGTTCACTAGATGTTCAGGTGTTCTGGTGGTGAACTATTCCCATCTAAAGAAATGAGATATATACTGTGAGAGATTTTCTCCCTGAAGAGAAGGGAAAGCTTGCACTCTTTTAACTGCATCAAATTTCTTTGGATTTGTCTTCCTTACATCCTCAGGAAAGAAAAAGAAGATCCAGGATACAGTCTAAAATGACCTTTCTGCAAGTAACTGATTGTTTAGTCTATGGTCTTGTGGAATCTCTAGTTAAATGCTTACTATAGAGATAAGAAAGAAGTTTGTAAAAGTGTATCATAGAGTCATTGAACACCAGGTCGGAAGAGACCACAATGATCTGGTCCAACCTTTCCTGGCAAAAGAATGACCTAGACTAGACAACCCAGCATCCTGTCCAAAGAAATCTTGAAAGCGTCCAGCGTTGGGGAATCTACCACTTCCCTCAGATATTCCAATGGTTGATTGTTCTCATTGTGAAAATTTTTCGTCTTGGGTCCAGTCAGAATCTCTCCAGGAGTAACTTGTGCCCGTTGCCCCTTCTCTTTTCCATATGACTCCTTATAAAAAGGGCGTTTCCATCTTTTTTGTAGCTACCCTTTAAAAACTGGAACATGATGACAATGTCTCCCCTGAGCCTTCTTTTCTCTAGGCTGAACAAACCCAGCTCTCTCAGCCTTTCCTCATATGGCAAGTTTCCCAGTCCTTGGATAATCTTTGTGGCCCTACTCTGGACCCTTTCCAGCCTGTCCACATCTTTTTTTATATAATGGGGACCAAAACTGAACACAGTATTCCAGGTATGGCCTTACAAGAGCTGAGTACAGTGGGAAAAGTGTAGCCATAGTGAAGTCCTTCCATGTATCTTTCATTCAGCTGTCCATGCAGGTTCATGTTGGTTTCTGGAGTTCTTAATGTGCAATTCACC
>NW_009934903.1:3898-7330 GCF_000696875.1 Nestor notabilis
ATTCAACACAAGTGTTATTTCTTTATGAGTCAGAATCCATTCGTCCTTTCTCTTTGTAGTGGTTGAGTTCTGGTCAGTGGAGTCTTAACCTGGAATTCTATGGAGACTGACTCATGTTCTTGTCTGTGCCAATTTTTCTATATTTTCATTCAGTGTGTTGACTACAAATTAATTTTTTACAGTCCCCATATTTCTTTGCTTCAAAAACCCATATTTGAGTTGTTTTCTTACTTTTTCATTCTGTGCTGCAAGCAAAAGTAAAGTAAAATCAACAACTGTGAACTAGCAAATACAAGAAAAGATTTTTTTAACCTACCATAAACAAAATATATTCTTTATTCCTCAAAGCTTTCACAGAGAGGCTTTTCTATGAATCATATTTTTGAAAATGAACAGTGGTTCTTTGAAAGCAGTTCTTGTATCAAATCTAGTAATTCAAAAGTGTTCATCTGATTTTTTACCATTTTGTACTGTTTCACACAGAAGTTTATTGTTGTTATTTTTAATGATTAATTTTTTTATTTTTTTTTTAATCCTGGGTTTTAATCGTAGGATTTTCTACCTTAAATAAAAATCAATCAAAATATTAAACTGGCTTAAAATCCTGAAGCAAAATTGGGCAAGATGTGATTTTTTAAAAATTATTTTTTACCCATGAATGTATAGAAAAAAACTATTTGAATGTGTTGTTGACCTGGTGACATGTCTTCCATGTTTCTTTGATATATAAAAAAAAGAGTCTTATGGACAGAAATGAAACACTATTTCTTATAGCTCTGTCTTAAAGCATTTGTAAGATAATGAAATCTGTTAGAAATATACCAAGTAGAATCCATGCACTTTGGAAGAAAGACTTAAGAAAAAAAAGAAAAAAGATATAGCAAACAAGATATTGAATAAAGTGATACTCTGAGGCTTTTACTTGTCCTACCTGTATTTTGCTACACCTAACATAAAACCAGTCTGATCCACTCTGATCCACTTCTGATCCACTGAATCAGGACAAAAACTGCAGCAGTTTTCAGCCCATTGTGAGCTCAGCGTAAGCATGCTTTAAGGTAGGAGGTGTAACAGCCTCAGTCATCCACTTTTAATCGACTGCTGGAAGTCTTACGGAACCCTAAGGAAAGTCCTCAAGAAGGAACTGAAACAGTCAGTGAAGGAAAGAAATATCCAACTACCTTTAAAAGAACATTTTTCACAGAACAAGTGTTTCATCCTAGATCTCTCAGTCCTAGAAGGAGATCAATAGAATAGCTTCAATCCATGATCCTGTGAATTGTAATTCATAGCTCAACTCTGTTCTGAAGATCATGGATTCAATAAAACACTCTTCATATGACCCATTGCAACTTCCTCTACATTTTGTCTTCTGACAATTCCTGACTATTCCAGAAGTGTAACTACCGGTCTGTATTTTCCCCATAGGCTTTAACAATGTCACCTCTGCTATGTTCTCATTAAAAAAAAACAAACAACAAACCAAAACAACAAACAAACAAAAAAAACATCCACAAAAAAAATAACCAAACCCCCCCCCCCCCCAAAAAAAAACCCAACACCCCAAAACTATGTATTTATCTACTTTTAAGTAAAGGGCTTAAACTCCACAGTAAGAAAAAATAAAAAATTATTGGCAGATTCACTGTAGCCTAGGGATTGTGTCTACTTGCCTTAAAGTAGAAAACTGGTGGCTGGCCATCTGCATTTCTCTTTAGTCTACCTCACCATTACAGATTAGATCTCTAGTGAAGTTTAGACTGCCAAACATATGTAAATGTCTATTTATGTGTCCTTAAACATAGCAATCTAATCTCAAAAGTAATCCCTCACTAAGAAATTGTTTCTTTAACCGGATAAAACTAGATTGTACCATTTGAAATGCCCTTGTGTATCATAGGCATCCTCATGGATCTGAGATGACCAAGACATTGTCAGTCTTCTTCAGCAGCAGGTGAAAACCAGAGAGAATACTTTTCTGGCACCTAAAATGAAATTGAAGTCATATGTTTAGAAAACTGAACCATGCTCAATATGTTTACTTAATATGAAATTTTTAGTTTATCTTATAAAAGAAAAATCAAAATACAAACATATCCTGCTGTAGTTGCTACTTAACACAAAGAATGCCCTTTTTTGCCTCAATTTATCTTAGTCACTCCTACTTAGGATCTTCTTCTGGATAGACGTGTCTTTGCATTGATGGTTCAAGTACTGATCTGTGGAATGGAACCCCTGAATAATAGAGGGAAACAGGAAGCATGTTGACTAGTTGTGACATTTGGCTGAAGTCTAAGGGGCAGAGTTACTAATTGCTCTTGATATGAAGCACTGGGAGAGATTATTGGAATATGGCTTAAATTATTTTATTACCATAGGTACATTCTGAGGAATGCTGGGGAACGAGTTCTGTCTTCCCTTTCTCAGGGTCATACACTTTAAATGCACACTCTCATGAGTTCAGAAAGTGGCATTTGCAAAGTGTCCTCTTGAAAAGTTTACTTATTATTATACAAAATGTACAGCAGATATTCCTGATTTATGTATATTAAGAAATCATGGTCTCTAAGTGTTTCTCAGTCTTGAATAATAGTCAGCAGTATACAGTGGAAAGAAGAAAATACCAGGAAATTCTAAACCTACCTGGTCTGGGGCCAAAATTAACCTTGATATTATGAGCAAAATCCTCACAGTCTTTTCATTTTCCAAGAAATAAGGCACTTTCTTATTTTTCTTTTTTTTTTTCTTTTTTTCTTTGGTTTTGTTTTATTTGTAAGTTGATACTTCTTAACCTTGATCAGTTTGAAAAAGACCTTTACAGTTGGGTGTATTTATTCAGTCATAGAATAATAGAATAGTTAGGGTTGGAAAGGACCTTAAGATCATCTACTTCCAACCCCCCTGCCATGAGCAGGGACACCACACACTAAACGATGTCGCCCAAGGCTCTGTCCAGGCTGGCCTTGAACACTTCCAGGGTTGGAGCATTCACAACTTCCTTGGGCAATCTATTCCAGTGCCTCACCACCCTCACTGTAAAGAACTTCTTCGTTATATGTAACCTAAACTTTCCCTGTTTAAGTTTGAAGCCATTATCCCTTGTCTATCACTACAGTCCCTAATGAAGAGTCCCTCCCCAACATCCTTATAGGCCTCCTTCAGATATTGGAAGGCTGCTATGAGGTCTCCATGCAGCCTTCTCTTCTCCAGGCTGAACAGCCCCAACTTTCTCAGCCTGTCTTCATACGGGAGGTGCTCCAGTCCTCTTATCATCCTCATGGCCCTCCTCTGGACTTGCTCCAGCAGCTCCATGTCCTTTTTATGGCGAGGACACCAGAACGGACACAATACTCCAAGTGAGGCCTCACAAGAGCAGAGTACAGGGGCAGGATCGCCTCCTACGACCTGCTGGTTATGCTTCTTTTGATGCAG
>NW_009934904.1:0-10976 GCF_000696875.1 Nestor notabilis
TGGCTGTGGCAGGACATTTTCACATCAGAGTATGGGCCCGTGTTGTACCCTAACCTTATAACATGAGACAACATGATTTTGTAATTAAGGCATAAGTCTATTCCTAGTCATCTGCCATAGGCTTTCCTTATCAGCTTGCATGAATTGCTTTCCTTTTTTTGTTTTGAAAAGAAACCTTCTACTTTGTTCATTGTGAGAATGAGTAGAAATCAATATTAATTTAGCACAGAATGAAGCACAGAGTTTCTTTGTCAATCCATCCATGCAAGACAGAACCCTAAAGGACTAAGTTACTTTTCTACTAATGCATAACTGAAGTTCAGGAAAAGTTGCTGAATGTGGAGTAGGACTCTGATTATCTAATTCTAGCTGCTCTGTAGAGAATACAGACCATCTATGTTTTCTGAGAATAGGCTAGCAATATTTATCTTTGCATGTTTGTGGGGACATCAATGAAATATTGACATTTTGCTGCATTGAAAGAAGCCTGAGATGTCCCCACTCAAATATCTTTAAAAGCTAACAGTGAAAACCACACTTGCAAGTTTCCTATTCCTCTTCTTCTCACTGCAAAAGAAAATTCATTATAACCAGATTATTTTTGCAAGCACAGTGAATTTTGCTTCACTGACTTGGGTGAATCAGTTTTTGCTTACAACATCAAGGCTTTCAGTACATACTTAGCAAGGCTTAATACAGACTTCTGGGATAGGTAAAAGAATAATTAAATGTTAATTAAGGATAAATCCTCATTTCCAAATTCTCATAAATCTCCACGAAGCTAGTTCTCATGATGTACATCAGGATTTTTTACAGACCTCTAGTAACTTACCCTGAAAGGTTTGAGGAAAATTATTCAACTTCATTCTACACAGGTCTATGGTTGTGAATAGAGACTTCCTTTGCTTCTCCATTTTTCACACTGTTTGTCTGTTTAAACTCCAGTTCTTTTCATAGACCACCTTTTCCATACTCGTTAGCATATTACTACTCACGTTGGGTGACAGATCAACATGTTCCCATAACATCAACAACAATAATGAGTCCTCGTGTTTTTAAAAAGCCTTAAAGATACACTTTCAGGTAACACACAGACTGCTCTAAGAAAAAGGTAAATGTCTATCCTGGAACTGCCCTACCAAAGAGTGTTCTCACTCAGCCAAGTTTGGGATGAAGCGGCTTTTTGCAGAAGCAGCAAGCATCTCACAAGGATTTTGTTGGGGAATAAGGACTTTGTAAAATCTTAGTATCTCTGAAAAATCATTAAAAGGCTGAAGCAACATGCTTTTGTAGCAAAGTCCTAGTATAATCTGTGGCAGAGGGAACTGATATGACGGCACTTGTAAATGTCTCATGAAAGGCTTATACCAAAAGCCTCTCAGAAATGTGCCCTGTCAAAGAGGACAATAACCATAAAGACACAAGAGATTATGATTTTATGTTTTCTTCATAGTTTTGCAGCATTCTGGTGTTTTATAGCACTAACAAAACACGACATTTGGCTTTCTCATGAGACTGTTTCCCAGCTTGTGGGAACACCACAAAAGTAACAGATGACATGATATCTGGCAACATATAGGGCTCACTTAGGCATTAAAAAGGCCAATGAAAATCATAAAGCAACTTACATACTGAGTTACTCAATAATATATCTGGTTAATCCAAATTTCATTCCCTGCCCCCTTTGCTTTCTGACTGTCTCTCTTTTTGATCTCATAGGGCTGTGCACAGAGCCCTAGTAAGATTTCAACGAGAAGGGCCAGTCTTGCTCACATATGCAGGAAACCTGATTTGTGGATCCGTTTTAGCCAGCTTGCTATGGCTAAATGGCCATGGCCAATACCCACTAACAGTGTAGTGCCAACAAGCAGATAATCCAATTGCCACAAAGGAAAGGTTAACCAATCTACATTTCTCCTCTCTCTCTATTACTCTTCAGTTTGGCACTAGTGTGTCTAGCCACAGACACAGAAATTGTTCTGTAATGACAGGCATCACCAAATATAAACAGCTGGTAACCCTAAAATTAGATCTGCCATCTCTCTCTTGGTTTGGGGATATGTTTTATTATACCTTCCAACTGGCAAGCAAACTTTAAAGTTAATTTAACTCATTACAAGACTCTTTTATCTAATGGTTGGGCCTATTGCTTTATGTAGCCTCTCTTCATTCGTATGAGGAATTTTGCCAACACAGAAATAGAATTTAGCTGAAGCTAGTTGAAAATTTTCCATCTAAAATATATTCTGGCAGATAACTAGAGTTCTTGATTAAGCAAGATTTTTATGTCTGAAGTTTCTCTCTTCTTCAGAAAACCTCAGCTTTCAGGTGACAAGACAGAACAACCATTCAGCAACAAAATTAACCTGGAATAGCTTTGGTTTTTAGCTGCAAGGTTTTCTGGCCAAGAACTCATACGAAATACTATATGGAGCAAAAGGGAAGAGATGCATGCTATGATTACACTCCTGGGATGCATGCTAGTGAAGAAATCTGGTGAATAGCAAAAAACCTAGGCATAAAACACCTTAGCTACAAATATTGCGATGTATCACTTAAGATTAATTCTCTCTTTCTCAGTCTATAATTTTCAGTTGTTTAGGTTGTCATTAAATTTTGAAATGTTCTATGGGGAATGGTCACAGAATCATAGAATGGTTCATAAAGCTCATCTGATTCCAATCCCACTACCATGGGCAGGGACACCTTGCACTAGACCATGTCACCCAAGACTCCATCCAGCTTGGCCTTGAACACTGCCAGGGATGGAGCATTCACAAATGCCTTGGGCAACCCATTCCAGTGCCTCACCACCTTCACAATAAAGAATTTGTCCCTTATATCCCTGTTTAATTTTGAACCCACTGCCCCTTTTCCTGTCACCATAGTCCCTGATGAAGAGTCCTTTTTCAGCATCCTTGTAGGCCCCTTCAGATACTGGAAGGCTGCTACAAGGTCTCCACGCAGCCTTCTCTTCTCCAGGCTGAACAGCCCCAACTTTCTCAGCCTGCCATATGATCAATAAAAGGAAACACAATTAGCTGTAGATTTTGCCCCAACCTAGAAACAGACTGATATCTTCCAAGTTAGATATGCAGGTCTGAACCTTGACCACTCATCTTTAGCAACTATACATTTAGGGCCTGATTTTTTACTCCTGTGTTTTTGTTTTGTATTTGGTTGAGTTTTTTTAATTAGCTGGAATAGTTGGATAACAAAGTTATATTTATTATTTAATTATCTTTATGAAAACACTCCCTCTTTGACAAGACAATATTCATTCTGTCTTCTCACATGACCACCATCACTGGAGGCATATGACAATCTTAGTAGTAGGGCCAGATTCTATTAATGTGTTTAATTTCTTTTTCTTACATAGACTGTGCAGATGTAAAGCTGAATCTTTCCTACAAGAACTGAGCAAAGTGAAATTTTCTATATTTAGTTTAAATACTAACAATGACTGAGGGTCAAGGTATTTGCTCTGACATTCACATATGGGTGGAACTGCCGACACTCTATTAAAACTGCTAATTAGGGAAAAAATTTAGGTGGGAATCACTCTTGTACATTGGTCACAGAGAAAGCTGGCAGGCTCATGGAACCTTGCACCAAGTATGGAACAAAACGGCACCTCATGAGTCATGCGCTGAAATCACTTCTAACCGGGAGCAGCACACATCTGGCAGCGATGAATGGCAAATGATGGGATACCTTTTCGTCCTCTCTCCTCTAAGCCAACCAGAAATCCCATGACTGGATTCTGGTTCTTATGACTGTTAGCAATAACAGTACGCAGGCAGGAAGAGTATTTCTTCAGATTTCAATCAAACAGCTTTTCAATATGCAGTATTCACTGCAGAGCTGTAGGAACATCACTTCAGACCTTGCATGGCTCCCAGAACATGAGGGCTTCTACCATATCCTCTTCATGGGCATTATCTGATTTTTATTTCAGGTTTTCAGAGAAGAAAACTCCTGTTCCTTGGCAACACACAGGAAAATGGCCTGTTCATGACTCTGTAAGTCTGTTGACACACCTTCCTAAAGTCAAAGGTATAATTTAATAGTGATCACATGTGACATCATTAAGAGATCAGTTTATTTTTTTCACTTCATTTTCCACAGCTTCTTTATCTATATGTTTGTAGCTTAGAAAAACCCACCAACATTTTTTAGAAATTTTCATGTCTCAAAGGCCACCATCTCCATAAATGTTAAAATACCTCATTTATAAGCTTCCTCTTCTCCCTCAGCTTCCTAAAATAAAAGGCAAATATGCTATTTAGTGCACTGCTACAGAAGTAAATGAGGACAGAATTCTGCTTCATCATACGGAACACTATGTAGTAGTTTGGTGAGTCCTAGTGTATCTCCAGGCATACAAAATGCTGTGCATTACTTAGTAATGTGGAAGTTCTGTGTATGGCAGTCATAAAAACTATTTTTCCAATGTTACATTACCTATGAATAGTATGGTCACAGAATACTGAAGTAGAGTCTGTTGGAAATCTTTCAATTTAATTCAATGTTTGGGGATCTATTTTGTTGTTGGTTCTTTTTTGTTTCATTTTGTTCTCTTTAAAAAGACACAGATGCCTAGAAACCAAAGCTATTTGTGTGAATTTTCACTAAAATTGTTTTAGGAAAATTTTCTCAGGGTGGTGATCAATTTTTGGTCAAAATATAAAGAGAGTGTTGGCTGAGAGTGACAAAGAGAGACAAACAAATAACTGAGAACTACTGTGGAAACTCTGTCCCAGGATGCCCTTTTGTTTAGGTCATCTACCAGAGTATAGGAAAACTTGAGTTCTTTTTAGTTCTACCTGCTTCAGAACAGGGACTTAGAATTATATCCTTGGATTTCTTATATCTTAAGTGTTACTTCCACCAGGTGACCTGTGCTACAGGAGTCTGGAGTACTTATAGCTGTTTTGGTCAGTGCACAAAATCAGTTTTCATTGGAATAGAGGCCTGAATCTGAGCCTCCTACATCACTGTCTTTTCTATTGACTCTTAATTAGACTGGAGGAGGACTCTGTAGAATACAAAAATTTTAAGGACTAGGTTTCATGTTCGTGCAAAATGGCAATAAAAGACACATTGCAGCCATTTTTAAGGGAATAACAACATCATCCACCTAGGTTTAAGTCAGGAATGTGGGCATTAATGGATAGATGCAAGATATTTCAGGTAAGAGATTGGTACTAGAAGACTTTTGAAGTCTAGAAGACTAGAAGACTCTTCAGTAAATAGGCCCTTGTCCTCAGCACCACTATTTGCTGCCTGGATGCATTCAGTACCATTTAAGTTTACCTTAACAGTATATGAAAAATGGTGCTGAAATGGGAGATGCAAGAGGAATTTAGGCAAATTTCCTCCTTGGTAACTATCATGAAAGTAATGCCAATTTATGAAAGTGTCTGCTTCTCAGCGAAATTATTCCTAACTTCCACACAAAGGCACATTGCTAGGGCACATCTTCCTACTACTACTCTGTACATCTGTCTCCTCTTGTTCTACAAACTGTAGAAATAAATATTCCTTGCTCATCCCTTTGAGGGGCCTTTGTAGACATGGATGGGCAGGTCTACTAAAGGCCTCAGAATAACATTTATAACCAGGCAGTGGAGAAAACAAGTAAGAGTTTTGCCTCTCTCAGAGGTACCGATGAAATATTCTGGTAGGTGTATCCTATAATTCTGATGTAATCCTCTTGACAGAACGAAAAAAAAATAAATAATTAATATAGACAAATTCACTTAAACATAGCCAGTGCAATGATTGAAAGGAACATCTTATTTCTCTGTCACTTTCATATCTTTGTGTATGGTGTTCAAATCCACATATGGAAAAAAAAGAATCAGTCTGGCTCTGCTGAGAAAGAAATGGACTCATGCTTCTTTCTACAGGGTCATGGGCAACTTTTGGCTACAGACGCTTCGAAAGAGGTCTCATAATTAGGGGAGATTTCATTTTGCTTTGTCCTGTTTTCCTGTTTTTAACTTGAACATGTTATGTCAATAGGAGACATTGGAAAGAACTGGAAAACTGAGTGATATTTCAATCCAAATTATATTCACTACTAGGCAATTTTAATGTATATAGGAAATTCAGGAATAATTGTGCATATATATACACATATATATTTTGCAGCATTCTAGCAATTGATCATTATTACATTAAGAAGAAATGCTAGGACAGCTCATTTGCACCCAGCACAACAGCCTTTGAGAAGGGAAAGAAAGGGAATGGACTTTCTGAAATGTGTCTTCTGTCATATGCAGTCATAGAAATAGACAGTATAATGTGGCACCAAGAGGTAAAGGCTCCCAAGCAACAAGTGCAATTGATTAGAAAATCAGAACAACATTGCAAGTATCCTGCACAGAAGATAAAAAGGCAGAGGAGTTCAATGCACATTCACAGATTTTGTACAAGAATACACATGTAACTCACAAACAGGTTGTACCACACCATGAGGAGCAGCAAGTGCTGACTGCAAAGTACATCATCTTGTCAGACCCCTGAAGACAATGGGACCTTGCTCATGGACAGGCCACATTTTGCATTTTTCCCTCTGTTCTACACTGGTTTGTCTGGCTTTTGTTCAATTTGTCCTTCAAAAGCAGCTGTTGGGGGTAGGGGAGGGGGTCATATTCTTAGAGATAAACAGGCTCTGACATCAGACTTGGGTTATATTCTGCTTGCCCTTACTTCCACAGAGTTTCTGTGCTATTTAAGAATAAATCTTGCTTCTGTTAGGCCAGGCTGAACTTCTACTCTGGTCACCTGATTGCAGGAGCTTGAGCCATAACATAAGCTAGTTCAGTCTGGGAAGATTTAGTAAGCATTTTTATCTCCCTGGATGTCCAAGTTTTATACAGCACCACTTTATTAGGAATTTTGGACGACAAAACCTTCAAGGCTCGAAAAAACCTTCATCCAAAGGAAAAGAAAACCCCAAAGTTTCTAGAGAAATATTTCAGACTTACATGTAGAACATATTAAGATAAGGAGAGCAAATTAAGTATTTTTTTGAGGACTGACAACATATTTTCAGCATCTTTTTTTTTCAAAAGCAACAGAAAAATCGTGCCTTGCCCATTAAAATCTCTGGTGAAGGCCTCATGTCCTGAGATTCTATAGGGTCCTGGAACTGGAATTATAAATACTCATTGATGGATAGAATATAGTGCTGTCTAGAAAGTGATATAGTAACAGAGTAATTATTTTCATCTTCTATTTTGTTTTGCATTCACTAAGAGCCCATCTCAACTACCATTCTGATTTATTTTTATTGGTTTGTTTCAAAGAGATTTTCACTAGATACAGGTCCAGATATCCCTAGTCTATTAAGTGATGCCTTCAGCCAGCTGAAAACTCTTTTTGATCTCTCTGATAATACCAAGAAAGCACTGGTCTGAAAAGGAAGATTACCACCAAGGATTAGGCAGTACAATAGCATGCTGAGAATGCAGAAGGATGATGAGGTTTAGCAAACAAGCTTGAAACATATTTGAGCTCAACATCGAACCCCAAAACAAGCCATGGGAATATTAGAAGAGAATTGGGGGAGTAGGAAACTGCCTTGAAAGGTATTTTATGAGAGAGGGTAAAATTGTCTAGTTACTAGGTTTTAACTTCAAGTTAGGACAGAGCTAATCGAGAAAGCACATTGTGCACAGAAGACTCTTCAGGCTGAATGGGCACAGAGACCCAGCTACACTCTAATTTTAGTGAGGCAATCCATTAAGGCATGTGGTTAGAGCAGGTCACTGCTGTTGCTGCTGTCCTCAGGCAGTATGACACAGTGAAGACAGGACTTCACAAAGCCCTTTTTTAGAAAAAAAAAAAAAAAAAAAGGAGGAGATTGGTGGGAGTTTTTTTCAGGACTAGCCACAGTAAATAGTGTGGTCATTTGTTATCCGAGATAAGTATTGCCCAATATCATTTGAACACTCTAGCTTTCTTTCAGCATTTGTCACTTGACCAGTTTAATGCTAAGGTTAAAATGCTGTTACACAACATGTATCCACCCTACTGTGTGTCAGAAATGTGAGGAATTCTTGCAAGAAATCACAGCTTGCATACAATTCCTGTCACCAAACCCCAAAACTGAATGTCTAACATTTCCTGGATCTGTTTAGCTCACCTATGGAGAAAGAGTTTGCAGTGTGTGTATGTGCAAACAAGAGTAGAGTCATTAAAACTGGAGCAGCTCTTGGGCAAGATCCAGTCTGCATGTTACATATTCATAAATAGTTGTGTTAGAATGGCTTCCAACAGTGCAAACGTCAATGGAGCCTGCTGGAGCAAGCCTTAGGTATGCCATCTATGTGTCTGATTGCCTGGAGTTCAGAGGAACTTGCTGAATGTATTACCAACAGGAATGAGAAAGCTTGCATCAGGGTAGCTGGCCAGGTCCAATTGCTGGGTGATTAAAAGGACATGTCGGTGTCAAAGGGTTTCACGGCTTTAATTTTTTTGTTGTTTCGATAATCCTCGAGAATGTCAAACAGGAATATTTCATTTTTTTGTTCTTTCAAAGAAAACATTAATTTATGTTATAACAAAAAAATGTTCATAGAGCTTGGCTAATAACACTGGTTATTTGTTTATTTTCACCCTGTGCAGTCTATTTAATTGTGTGTATACATACCTGTAATTACCACTTTGAAATGCAAATACACAGTTACTAAGGATAACCCTTCTCATTTTGAAGCAGCTAACACTCCTTTTTTATAAATGCTAACCATATCTAACATCCCTGGAAAACACCACATTTTAAGCTCTCCTCATATTGCAGTGACTGTCTCCTGCTCCAAATTATTCTCTCTGCCACTGTCACAGCTTCCTTTAATTTATCACTGGTCATAGCCCATGATGAGGTCTACGAGACGACTTCACTGGGGTACCAGCCAGCTTACAGGTGACTTTATGCTCCGACTCCTCTAAGTGCTAGGAGCAGAAGTGAATGTATTCTCTGTGTTGAACAGTCTCTTATCAGACCTTCAACTCCACTTGTAACTTATCCATGGAAAGACTTGGGTTGGTACTGAATCATTTGTTACTCTTGATAATTCATCAGATAGTTTATTGCTATTTATTTCCACCCACAGATTGATCTCACACTTTTCTCTGGAACAGGATTTGCTTCCTAAAGGGAGGATTTGGGGATTTGACTAAGAAACATGAACAGACATCACATAACAATGATCTTGCTTCCTAACTGTCAAACCCACAAAGTGCTTTCAAAGTGACCATACCAACCCACCTTCCCTTCCCCACATCTCCCCCAGAAGCCCTATCCTTCTGCAATTACAGATGTCAGCAGTTACCCATGGAGCTTTCTCTTTCAACAGTATTTCTATGAACAAATATTTGCTTGTCCCCTTGTTCACAGAAAGCGCATTAAAGAGGCATGTCAGTTAGAGTGTGGGCTGTCTTTGAACAGATGTTATGAATACTGTTTTGCAGAATTTGCCCAGCAGTAGATGAGAACAAGTAATGAGGAAACTAGGAACATGGGTAATGAGGCCAGAAGGTGTGGAAGCTTTCCAGGATCTGGGGGAGCTGGGTGGAGAAAATCTTGCCTTACCAATATATAGCCAGGAACCTTTCTCAGACTTTATTTGTACTTCATAATGGTCACTCTCAAGAAAAAGTATTTATCAAGGTTAATTCCCTTTAGAATTAATTCTTCTGTGGCTCAAAGGTGAACACAGGCACATACACTTCCATAAACTCTTGTAATTCCATAAACATGGTACATAAGAGTGGGAAATTATTTGGGATAGATCTATCTTATTATTTAAATGGTGAGGGAAAATAAAGGATGAACTGTATCCTCATAATCAGGTTGAGTATTTGTAACTGCAATCTTCTCATAAAGCCACAAAAAACTCCTTCACCTGCCCTCTTTTCAACCAGTTTGTTATTTTTTCTGTGTAAAACATATAAAGATAATTAATGGGCTGAGTTGTAAAAGGGTTCTCCTTATCTCTTAGTGGGCAGCGTAGGGAGAGGTAAAATGACCCAAATATTACTTTCAACCAGTGGATGAACAGATGATATCTCAGTTCAGCTTCAAGCCCTATCCAACAGTACTTTAGTAGAAATACCAGCAAACCAGCACACAAATAACATACATATCTTGTAGATTACATAATTTATTTGGAAATGTTTTCATACAGTTAAATAAACTTCAGAAAACTACAGTGGAGCCTTCTTATAAATTAGTTCTAGTGCCTAAAGTCCCATGAGCTATGAAATGTTAAAAAAGAAAAAAAAATTAAATACATAGTGTTGCTGAGCAACATAGCTGTCTCTTAAACAACTTTCCCTTGTATGAAGTGCTTCAGAAAGAGACTACTGTGGAGTCTGTGTAAGTACTTGCCCTATGGGTAGTACGATTTTGTTACAATCCTTCAAAAAACAGCTACACAGGCTGTTACTGAATTCAATCATGAGGAGTTTCCAGGGTTATTCCATTACCTCTGCCTTTAGCTCACAGTCTCAAATCAAAACTTAAGCTATTTTTTTTTAGTTTCATTCATTAAAAAAAATAATAATTTATGAACTTTCAACATTTCAATATGGAAATGGCTCAAAACTTCTTCTTCAGTTTCAGCTGAGTAAGAGTGCATTAGGAAAGTCTCTACCTTTACAAGCTTTTGCTAAAGGCCGAGTAGGTTTCCCATAGCCCTGCCTGGAAGTGTGCTGGATGCCTAGAGTCTTGTAAAGAGCAAAGCAGGACAGTGCCTGACAGGCTCTTCACCAGAGTGGGTCTAGGCTAATGCAAGATCACTGGCCATGGGTTGTGTGAGCATCAACCCCAGGAGGACCAGCCCTTCCCCTGCCTTCTGGGGTCTCTCTTAGTGAGCTCAGAACCCCCCAAAACTGTCCCAAACTATTAAAAAAAAAAAAGTTGTTTACCACAAATCAGAAATCTCACTTGTTAGTCTATTCCTGCT